>NC_090652.1:183522033-183719533 GCF_040937935.1 Hyperolius riggenbachi
TATATCTTACCCACATCCTTGCATGTGCATGAAACAATGGATGCGTATAAACGAACGCCTCTTCATATGCTTCCATAAAGAGGTTCGCATAGCATGGGGCCACGTTCGAGCCCATCGCCGTCCCCCGGACCCGCTCGTAAAAGACATCACCAAAAAGGAAATAATTCATCGTCAGCACTACCTGTAAGAGAGACATGAGGAAATCACATTGCTATTTGTCAAAATCAGAACGGGTGTCAAGGACATGTTGTATTACCTCCATTCCCTCCCGGTGGGGAATGGAGGTGTACAAACTCTCCACATCCATGGTGACCATAAGAAAATCACCTTCAGGGTAAGGTTGAGATTTCAATAATTCCAGAAACATGCCCGTATCTCTCACATACGAGGCTTGAATCTGTAAATACGGTTGGAGAACAGCATGGAGAAAGATGGCCAGAGGGGATAACACAGAATCCATCCCGGAGACAATAGGTCTCCCCGGGGGATTCTGTAGATTTTTGTGAATTTTAGGTAAGGTGTAGAACACCGGTGTGATAGGATGTTTTTTTATCAAGAACTTTGCCAGGCCCTCATCAATAATTTCCTTTGAAGTTGCTTCCTGTACTAATCTCCCTATTACTCTCTCTCTCTCTATAAGATCTGTTCTGTATATAATATTAAATTAGTTTTGCTCCCTTGTTTGTTATAATCTGCATACAGAGTTTCTGCATTGTCTTTTAGTATCAATCTCTTAATTGCCTTCCTTTGATCGTTGTTTGTGTCTTTTGGGTATGTTATCTTTAGGGTTCCTGACCTCCTGCTGGCTCTGCCTTCGGTCTCTGAGGCTTTGGTCCTGTCTATGCTGCTCTGCTTTTGCATTTCCATTATCACAGTACTTTTCTTATTTTATATCTTTGTCTTTCTATTATATTGTATTGGCAAGTTTATGCAGTTTATGCAGTTTTATGACAGAAAGCCCTTACCTTGGAAAGGGCTTGTGTTCTGTTCCTCTGGATTTCTGGAGGTGATCAGTCTGAGAGGGCAGGGGTCTCTTTAGCAGTCTGCTTGTTGTTACTCCATAAGCTTGTTTCTTTTCTTTTTTCTGGATGTCCTTGTTTAAAGTTCTTTAGTCCATGTCTTTAGTTCTTTAGTTCTTCATTCTGTCTGTATGTCTGTTCTTGCTTTTGTGATGTCCTCCAATTTGCTCATTACAAGGTATAAGTTGTATAGAATCAGGAGCTCATCTTCAGTGCTGCTTACTCACTGCTTAGTCTATATCTTATCTGGTTCCAAGCATTGCATAACAGTGCATAGCATCATCAACCCAGCTTAGAGCAAAGCAGGAAAGCAAGCGAGGAGCCATAGAGTAGGCAGTGCAGGTATACTTGCGTGACCACCTTGGTGCAGACAGTAGTGGACTAGATGGAGGCATAGAGTGCTGGGGTTAATCCAGGTCGGCTGCCCTTACAGCCGTTTTGCCCTTTACCTCATAAGGGGGCTTCTCGCCGTTTCTGGTCCCCTGCAATCGTATGGCCGGCGGGCCTCTCACTCCCGCTGCGTGCGGCACACTCGTTGGCTTCTAGTGGGGAGGGAACGGCGTCTTCCGCCTTTTCAGGCATGCCTCCTTTCCCTCACATCCGGCCTTCTTCCGCCGATGTCACAATCTCCCGTCGTGCGCATCTGTGGTCGCCAAGCAACCGCTATGCGTCCAAGTCGGGCACTGTGGCCATCTTGTGGCCAATGTCTAGAAAGCACTCCAAAATAACTAAATATTTACCTCCACCTAATCCTACTGGCAGAAAAATAGAAAGATGACGTGCTTTTAACCGGAGTTAGTGACAAATACCCTTAAATACCTTTAAACTTGTAATATTGGAATACATTTTTTTTTTGCTACTGTACAAATTAACTGGCTCATAAATATATATCATAAATAGTACAAAAAGGCACGTTCAAACACATGAACAAATCAGAAACTTTTCTTATTTATCATAGATTAGTACCTCTCTACTATATTTGGCTCTATCTTTGTTTTTTTAAAGAATTAGCCTACTCATATCGTTAAGTACATTTCTTCAGGGTCCACTCTATTCAAAATTATTTTTTATTATGTTGTCAGGGAAGAAGGGAGGTAGAAGGAGGAGAATCTCTTTACAAAAAAACATGTAAGATTATTACGCTCATTTAGCCCTAATGGGCTTAAGGCTTCCGTGATTCTAATCAACCAGGCCTCTTTTTGCAATAAACTTTTTTCCCTAGACCTATCCCCTTCATTTCAGATAATAACAGAGGCCCTGAAGCAGGGGTGGAAATGTGTTTTTATGTGGCACACAATTCAATATCACTATAAGTGAGCACATGTATGGCTCAGTGCCAGTGTGCTCTGTCTGTGAACTATCAGACACACTCTGAGAAATGCAGCAACATTTCAAACACAATTTAGTGATAATAACGGAGGCCCGGGAGCACTATTGTGCTTGTAGTGGTAGGCACTGGGCACAATGGTGGGTGCTTGTGGGCTGAGGAGTGTCGCACACACACAAAAAAAACCAGCAAAAAGATGAAGTAGCTCTCAGAAGGGCTGTTTGGGATGATTAAACAGCAATCAGCCAGCGAGGATCAAAATAAACAAGCCAAGCTTACGTTTTCTCTATCTCCAGCAAGCTCTGTCCCTTCCTCTCTCTATTCCAGCTGAAGACAGACTGGAACATGGCCAAATCTGCTGCATTTTTATCGGGGGTGGGGGAGACGGTGAGAGAATGCAGGCTAACTGGCTGCCATGTGCCTGCTGACTGTGATGTAAGGGGTCAAAGTTTAGCCCAATGATGATGTGTGGGGATGGGTCAAATAGCGCCAAGTGCTTGCAGCGAGCATGAATACCTGATCTTTGCCGAATAGCGCTTGCCGCCGAACTATTCGGGCCACCTCTAGTCTTTATATATCAGAATGTTTAAAGTCTCAGAAATTTGATGAAAACATTTGTCCCATGTTTGTTGCACAAACAGGCAGTCCCACCAACAGTGATGCATGTCGGCTATAGGTGCAGTACAGCTCATTTTGCAGGGGTAAAATACCAATCAAATAAGGTATTTTTTTCCTTAAAGACGATATTTGAGGAGGCCTTTGCAATATTGAGGAATGTCCTATTCCATTTTAAATCGATATCATGGCATGCTGGAGGTTAACACGCTGCCCATTTTTCCATAGGAGGAATAAATGAAGGAAGTGAGTCGTACCAAATAATATGATATAATAGAGATATGAGATCGGGCTTATCTGGCCCTAATAGAAATTCATGTTCAATAGCGGACAAATCCCAGCTTGGTAATCCTTTAATAATAGAATTTATATAGCTTCTTATCTGAAGATAGCAGACAAAACTGCTGTTAGGTACCTTATATAAGGATTTAAAAGTGTCCCATGAGATCACTTTGTCTCTAACCAACTGTCTAAGCTTAAGAATGTTAGAGGTCTTCCATGTTTCCCATCCCACCCCAGAGATAGAAAAAGGAAGTGCCGGGTTGCCAAAGATGGATTCCAACAATGCATGCAGAAAACAGTATTTAGCTTTTTTATTTCATTGTCTCCATGTTGTAGTTGCAGAATCTATGATGGGAGAAGCAAGCATTTTAGTAGATAGCACTTCATGAGGTGGAAGTCATAACAGATCTCCAATACAAGATTCAATCACTTCATTGTCATTGTGTAACACAACAAAATAACTTTTCATGACAACCCCATGGTGCAAATAAGGAACATAGTGATGGTAACAAAGGTAGAAAGAGAAGAAATTATACAAGTATGCCAGGTATTACAGATATTTTAGCAATTTGTACTCAGTGTTAATAATTTCAGAGAGGATTCAGAGTTCATCAAGTTTATGGCGGATGGGAAAAGCTGTTTTTCAGTTTTTTGTTTTTTTTTCTGTAAACGGATTGATCTAAGATGTTTACCTGATGGAAGGAGCTCAAACAAGGCATTTCCAGGGTGAGTGTTGTCCTTGATGATGTTACAATATGGCATAGTGATCTGTGCTTCTAAAGTTACCAATCTAGGAGGAGATGGATTTATCCGCCAAGCCATATTCTGCACCAACCTTGCGGCTTTATAATAGGACATAAGGTTCGGCAAATCGGCACCTCCCTGGGCCCTAGATCTTGCTAAATAAGAATATTTAATTGTAGGATGTTTCCCATGCCATATACATTTATTCATTTGAGGCTGAAGAGAGGTGATATCTTTTTTGTTTCTATGGGTATTGGAAGAGCTCTAAAAAGGTAAAGTATTTTGGGGAGAATAGACAATTTGACCGTATTTATACGACCAAACAATGATAAAGGATAATCATGCCACGATAATAAAAGCTGCCTCAATCTTTTAGGGGAGTATAATTTATTTTATATAAGTCAGTTATATTTGCCGATATCGTCACCCCTAGCTATTTAAGACCATTTTGTTTGCAATTAAAACCAAAAGCTTTGTGAAGAGCTTGTCGCTGAATTTTGGAAAGACATATAGGATTGGCCTCCGACTTTGACGTATTTACCCTGAATCCTGAGACAGCTCCAAATTAACACAAGATCTGAACAACGTTGGGCAAAGATACCTCCAGACTGGAGTGGGAGAACATGGTATCATCTGGGAACAAAGAGACCGAAAACTCCTCCCTCCCAACCCAGTTGCCCCAAACATCTGTAGATGCCCGAACTTTTTGGCCAAAGGCTCCATACACATAGCAAAAAAGCAGGGGTGATAAGGGGAACCCCTGCCTCGTGCCATTTTTAATCGTTATTTCTTCTGATGTAATCCCCATATTGCAGACCTTAGCAGAGGGAGACGTATAGAGACTGCACACTGCTTTTTAAAAAATGAGTTCCCACTCCAAATCCTCGTAAATCGACAATGCATCCTGTTACATAGTTACATAGTTATTTTGGTTGAAAAAAGACATACGTCCATCGAGTTCAACCAGAGAAAAAAGTACAACACCAGCCTGCTGCCTCACATATCCCTGTTGATCCAGAGGAAGGCGAAAAAAACCCTTACAAGGCATGGTCCAATTAGCCCCAAAAAGGAAAAAATTCCTTCCCGACTCCAGATGGCAATCAGATAAAATCCCTGGATCAACATCATTAGGCATTACCTAGTAATTGTAGCCATGGATGTCTTTCAACGCAAGGAAAGCATCTAAGCCCCCTTTAAATGCAGGTATAGAGTTTGCCATAACGACTTCCTGTGGCAATGCATTCCACATCTTAATCACTCTTACTGTAAAGAACCCTTTCCTAAATAAATGGCTAAAACGTTTTTCCTCCATGCGCAGATCATGTCCTCTAGTCCTTTGAGAAGGCCTAAGGACAAAAAGCTCATCCGCCAAGCTATTATATTGCCCTCTGATGTATTTATACATGTTAATTAGATCCCCTCTAAGGCGTCTTTTCTCTAGACTAAATAAACCCAGTTTATCTAACCTTTCTTGTTAAGCGAGACCTTCCATCCCACGTATCAATTTTGTTGCTCGTCTCTGCACCTGCTCTAAAACTGCAATATCTTTTTTGTAATGTGGTGCCCAGAACTGAATGTTAAATGCCTTCTCTGCATCCACCGATAGGAGCAGGGAAGGCGTTTGACAGGAATCTGCCCAGCAAAGAAGGCCCAGGTTTGCGCGAATATTTTCCATAGTCTGATGGCCCATAATGAATCCCGTCTGATCTGGATGAATTATTTGCTTGAGGATTGGATTCAGATGGGACACCAAAACCTTAGTGAAAATGTTTGTTTTAATCAAAGATATAGGGCGATAACTACCACAATGACATGTATCTTTATCAGGTTTTGGAATAACGATGATATGCACCCATAACGAATCAGCAGGCCACTCTATACCTTTAACCTTCCTGGCGGTAAGCCCGAGCTGAGCTCTGGCTATGCCGCCGGAAGGCACCGCTCAGGCCCCGCTGGGCCGATTTGCATGATTTTTTTTTTGCTGCACGCAGCTAGCACTTTTCTAGCTGCGTGCAGTGCCCGATCGCCGCCGCTACCCGCAGACCCCGTGCGCTGCCTGGCCAATCAGTGCCAGGCAGCGCTGTGGGGTGGATCGGAATCCCCTTTGACGTCATGACGTCATCCCGCCCCGTCGCCATGGTCTTTGAATGGGATCTCCTGATCTCCGATCGCCGGAGGCGATCGGAGGGGCTGGGGGGATGCTGCTGAGCAGCGGCTATCATGTAGCGAGACAAGGTCTCGCTACATGAAAAAAAAAAAAACATTTAAAAAATGACTTTGCTGCCCCCCTGCCGGATTTTGACAAACCGCCAGGGAGGGTAAACATGATGTCATTAAACATGTTGGTCAAAATAGGACAGAGTAGGGGGCGTGTCCGGCGCGTCTAGCTGAATGGACGTTTGATCGCTGAGCTCCGCTCTCCATCTCCCTAACAACGGCACACGGCGGAAAGCCATGGCATCTAAGCCTCAGATAGGCGATCTGACGGGGGAAGCTCCAATGGACATGGATGCCTCCTGAAAACGCAAAAAAAAACAGGCCCTGCCAAACTACAAAAGCTGCCGGACTTCTTCTCCTCCATTCACCGACGCACATCCTCTAAAGATGGCGCCAACCACGCAGTCTCTGGGAGGGTCAGCAGAAGCCAGCCTCCCTTCTCAGATGGAGCAGAGACAGGCCCCAAAACTACTTCTTTGCCGGATGATGACTCCCAGAGCCCGTCCTCTCCCTCATCAAGGAGCCCGCTGAAATCCATGCAGAAGCTTGGAGACACTTTTTGCACGGTAGGCCTCTCTCCCTCCCCAGCCCCGAGCCTCTTAGCTCTGGAAAGTTTTCCAGCTACAGAGCTGGCCGCTACACAAGTGTTTATTAAGGACATGCTCATGTTGTTTAAATCCTCACTTATGTCTGAAATGTTTACAGCTACTAACAAGCTACAATTCTCAATAGATTCCTTAGGGGACAGAATCTCCCTTACTGAAGATAGAGTATCTGCAATAACTGAGGGGCACAATAACATGATTGATTCAGTGAATTCCCACTCTGATGATTTGCAATGGTTAAAAGCTAAGGCCACAGACCTAGAGGACCGGAATAGGAGATGTAATCTCAAGCTCAGAGGAATAGAAGAAGCGGTTTCTGCAAGTGATTTAAGAAAATTCATCCAAAACATGTTGAAAGCTGCACTGCCACACTTTTCTGAAGTGGAATTAAAAATTGCTAGAGCTCACCGCCTCCCTAAACCTAAACCCCTCCCGGACTCTGTTCCTAGGGACGTGATCATTTGTTTTCAATTCTATCACGTCAAAGAAGAGCTTATGCAGTACATGAGAGTTAAAGAGACTCTGAAGCGAAAAAAAAATTATGATATTATGATTTGTATGTGTAGTACAGCTAAGAAATAAAACATTAAGATCAGATACATCAGTCTAATTGTTTCCAGTACAGGAAGAGCTAAGAAACTCCAGTTGTTATCTCTATACAAAAAAGCCATTAAGCTCTACGACTTTCAAAGTCGTGGAGAGGGCTGTCTTCTGACTTTTATTATCTCAAGTGTAAGTGAAATATTTACTTTTTCCCTTGCAGAGGAGAGGTCATTAGTTCACAGACTGCTCTGAAAGAATCATTTTGAATGCTGAATGTTGTGTAATCTGCCATATTATAGAATGATGCAATGTTAGAAAAAAAACAGTATATACCTGAAAATAAAAATATGAGAATATTTTCTTTGCTGCTAATCTTCTAGTAATTATTCATAGTACACAACCAATTCACTATATCATATATTTTTTTTCGCTTCAGTGTCTCTTTAAAGGCAAGCCTTCTGAGCCCTATGAGAAGACTGAACTTTTTTCAGACTTATCTCAGGCAACTCTAGCATTATGCAGATCACTAGCTCCTGTTACCAAGATTTTACACAACAACCACATTGTCTATAAATGGGGTTTTCCAACCAAATTAATCCTTTCTAGAGGCGGTAAATCATAAGTCATCTCTTCTGCTGAAGAAGGCGAACGCCTATTACGCTTCTGGAACTTCCTTTCTAAAGGAGTCAAACTCCTTGTCCGTGATTGAGTTGGGCCGAACCTCCGATTTTAGGTTCGCGAACCGGGTTCGCGAACTTTCGCGGAAGGTTCGGTTCGCGTTAAAGTTCGCGAACCGCAATAGACTTCAATGGGGAGGCGAACTTTGGAAAAAAAAAATTCTGCTGGCCACAAAAGTGATGGAAAAGATGTTTCAAGGGGTCTAACACCTGGAGGGGGGCATGGCGGAGTGGGATACACGCCAAAAGTCCACGGGAAAAATCTGGATTTGACGCAAAGCAGCGTTTTAAGGGCAGAAATCACATTCAATGCTAAATGACAGGCCTAAAGTGCTTTAGAACATCTTGCATGTGTATACATCAATCAGGTAGTGTAATTAAGGTACTGCTTCACACTGACACACCAAACTGTTCACTGAACAGAACAGGTATGCAGTGGCGGGTTCACTGAACAGAACAGGTATGCAATGGCGGGTTCACTGAACAGAACAGGTATGCAGTGGCGGGTTCACTGAACAAAACAGGTATGCAGTGGCGGGTTCAGAATCAGAATCAGAATCAGAATCTTTATTTCGCCAAGCACGACTGGGTCGTGCCCAGAATTGGGCTTGGCACGTACAGGGTACTGATACACAATATAGTTACAGATACAGGACAGGACATGCAGTAGGAACAGAACTTACAGAATACAGAACATTATATAACATTTATGCAGAGGAAGACAATGTGGCACTGAACAGAACAGGTATGCAGTGGTAGGTTCACAGAACAGGTATGCAGTGGTGGGTTCACTGAACAGGTATGCAGTGGCAGGTTCACTGAACAGGTATGCAGTGGTGGGTTCACAGAACAGGTATACAGTGGTGGGTTCACAGAACAGTTATGCAGTGGTGGGTTCACTGAACAGAACAGGTATGCAGTGGCAAGTTCACTGAACAGAACAGGTATGCAGTGGTGGGTTCACAGTACAGGTATGCAGTGGCAGGTTCACTGAACAGGTATGCAGTGGTGGGTTCACAGAACAGGTATGCAGTGGTGGGTTCACTGAACAGGTATACAGTGGTGGGTTCACTGAACAGGTATGCAGTGGTGGGTTCACAGACACAGTACAGGTATGCAGTGGTGGCTTCACAGAACAGGTATGCAGCCAGGAACAAGCTAAGCCTAACTAATCTTTCCCTATGAGAGACAGTGCAGCAGCTCGCCCTACTCTCACTAATGCAGGCAGGCACACGAGTGAACTTTCGCGGAAGGTTCGGTTCGCGTTAAAGTTCGCGAACCGCAATAGACTTCAATGGGGAGGCGAACTTTGGAAAAAAAAATTCTGCTGCCCACAAAAGTGATGGAAAAGATGTTTCAAGAGGTCTAACACCTGGAGGGGGGCATGGCGGAGTGGGATACACGCCAAAAGTCCACGGGAAAAATCTGGATTTGACGCAAAGCAGCGTTTTAAGGGCAGAAATCACATTCAATGCTAAATGACAGGCCTAAAGTGCTTTAGAACATCTTGCATGTGTATACATCAATCAGGTAGTGTAATTAAGGTACTGCTTCACACTGACACACCAAACTGTTCACTGAACAGAACAGGTATGCAGTGGCGGGTTCACTGAACAGAACAGGTATGCAATGGCGGGTTCACTGAACAGAACAGGTATGCAGTGGCGGGTTCACTGAACAAAACAGGTATGCAGTGGCGGGTTCACTGAACAGAACAGGTATGCAGTGGTGGGTTCACAGAACAGGTATACAGTGGTGGGTTCACAGAACAGTTATGCAGTGGTGGGTTCACTGAACAGAACAGGTATGCAGTGGCAAGTTCACTGAACAGAACAGGTATGCAGTGGTGGGTTCACAGAACAGGTATGCAGTGGTGGGTTTACAGAACAGGTATGCAGTGGCAGGTTCACTGAACAGGTATGCAGTGGTGGGTTCACAGAACAGGTATGCAGTGGTGGGTTCACTGAACAGGTATACAGTGGTGGGTTCACTGAACAGGTATGCAGTGGTGGGTTCACAGACACAGTACAGGTATGCAGTGGTGGCTTCACAGAACAGGTATGCAGCCAGGAACAAGCTAAGCCTAACTAATCTTTCCCTATGAGAGACAGTGCAGCAGCTCGCCCTACTCTCACTAATGCAGGCAGGCACACGAGTGACCGTAATGGCCGCCGCTGCCTGCCTTATATAAGGGGGGTGGGGCTCCAGGGGCTAGTGTAGCCTAATTGGCTACACTGGGCCTGCTGACTGTGATGTAGACGGTCAAAGTTGACCCTCCATGGTGCATTATGGGGCGAACCGAACTTCCACAAAAGTTCGCCTGCGGGACGCGAACGCGAACCACGAAAGTTCGCATGGAACCGTTCGCAGGCGAACCGTTCAGCCCAACTCTAGTCCGTGACTCTCCAAGAATCACTTAGACACTCACAACATGGCATTCTACGTTTGAACATTACCATGAGATGGATAGCTAAGACCTCTACTGCTTTGGTCTCACACTTTCACCTGTTTTCCTGAGCTTAAAGGGGAACTTCAGCCTAAACAAACATACTGTCATTAAGTTACATTAGTTATGTTAACCGGTTCAGCACCGCAGTGCCGAAAATCTCATGCATCCGAGCAACGTTCACCTCCCATTCATTCGCCTATAACTTTATTGCTACTTATCACAATAAATTGATCTATACCTTGTTTTTTCCGCCACTAATTAGGCTTTCTTTGGGTAGTACATTTTGCTAAGAATTATTTTTTTCTAAATCCATTTTAACAGGAAGATTAAGAAAGAAATGAAAAAAATTCATTATTTCTCAGTTTTTGGCCATTATAGTTTGAAATTAATATACGCTACCGTAATTAAAACTCATGTATTTTATTTGCCCATCTGCCCCGGTTATTACACCGTTTAAACGATGTCCCTATCACAATTTATGGTGCCGATATTTCATTTAGAAATAAAGGTGCATTTTTTTCAATTTGCGTCCATCACTATTTATAAGCTTATAATTTTAAATAATATAATAATACTCTCTTGACATGCATATTTAAAAAGTTCAGACCCTTGGGTAACTATTTGTTGTTTTTTTTTTTTTTTTTATTGTATTTTTTTTTTTTTTTTTTTTAATAAAAAATGTATGGGGGTAATTTTTGGTGTGGGAGGGAAACTGCTTATTTTAAATGTAAAATAGTATTATTCTTTAATTAAAAATGTATGTGGGTGCAGTTTTTACAGTGAAAAAAGTCCTGGATGCGAACGATCTCGCATCCAGGAACTTAAAAGCAGAGGAGAAGTTTCCTGGGGCAGAAATACCGCGCTCTCTGGATAGAAAGCATCGGTATTTCTGCGGGGAAGTTAGATCGGTGAATGGGGGGCTAGCGGCGGGCGGCGGGAGCGCGCCCGATCGTGCGCACAATGCGGCGGCGGCAGCAGTGCCTATCTGGACGAGGAAGCTCGTCCAGATAGGCCAAAGTGGTTAATTAGAATAGATACAGTGGGTTGCAAAAGTGTTCGGCCCCCTTGAAGTTTTCCACATTTTGTCATATTACTGCCATAAACATGAATCAATTTTATTGGAATTCCACATGAAAGACGAACAAAAAGTGGTGTATGTCAGGAATATAGCAGCTAGTTATGATAAGGATAATACAGTTATATATTTTCATTTTCCCATTTTTATGTCTGCTGTGTACTACTTTTATGTCTGCTAGCCAGTCTGGCTTTGAAGGCTGGCAGCTGCCTGGAGTTCGTTATATCATGTAAATTGACCCTGCATTCAATGGCCATTGTCTGCTCCTAATTGGGAGATGGGAAATCTCTGCAATTAGGTACTGTCAACAATGTGTTTGTCACCTGTAACTTGGACTAGGGAAGTCTTTTCATGTATGTGCTAAAAATACACTTTAACCTGGGAAAATTGGATGTTAAGGAAGTCTTTTGTTGTGTCCAATTATAAAGAGGCAAAAGAGATGAGACTGGCACTCAATAGACTGGAAACAGCAGCTGGAATCTGATTACCTTTTAACCGTGCTCACACTTAATAGATACATCGATTTCCCCAAAGTAGAACAGCAGCAGATCCGGCACAGGTTGCAGTAAATCAATATTCTTTTATTCCAGCAGGTACATGCAAAACAGTAGGAGTAGAGAAGTGGTCGGCCTGACAGCCGTTTCACGGGTTCCCCCGCTTCTTCAGAGGCACAAAAGAAATGGCTGTCAGGCCGACCACTTCTCTACTCCTACTGTTTTGCATGTACCTGCTGGAATAAAAGAATATTGATTTACTGCAACCTGTGCCGGATCTGCTGCTGTTCTACTTTGGGTAAGTCTTTTGTTGTGTGTGTGCTATAATACACTTTTCACATGTGGATGTTAGATCTCTGAGAATCAAATTATGTCTGAGGATGTAATTAAAACTACTTCCCCCCCCGTCCAAACAGGCTTGCTGCCTCAAGGCAAATATTCCATTATAAAAAGCAGGGGACAGATACCTAAAATCAGTCCATACCTGACGGTAGCTGAGGCTGGACTCCCGGTCCACGCTAAGTGGGCTCCTGGTCAAACCCAGAACTGTGTCCGTCCACAAAACCCAAGTCCAAGGTTCTCCTATCTTGATTCCTGTGTATGTTGGGTAAGCAAATAGCCTTGTGTGGTATCTTTGTAAACTCTTAATCTTGTAACTTTTTACTTTGTAACTTTTTTACTTTGTTTTTTTGTACATCTTTTGTATATATTATTTTCTGCATTGTTCCACGTTTTCCTGGAATAATGTTAAATCGTTATTTAAATAAGTTTGACTTCTGCTGTACTAAACTAACACTCATAGCCTAGAAGAGACTGAAATGCAACTGTGTATAAACCCATGCATAATTGTATGCTTGAGCAACACTACCGTATGAGATTGTAATTGCATTGTGCGGATGGGGCACTTCTGCGCTCGACAGCCGAGTGGGAAGTCTAACAGTATCGTTCGGAAAGACTGTTAGTGGTTTTGCTTCACTACAGTGTAAGATTGCAACTGTGTGTGTGTGCGTGGCGTTCTCGTATTCGGCCTAAGCGCAAAGCTGACCAAAATACGAAAACGCAGATTGCGTGTTGAGCACTCGACAGCTGAGTGAACATGTCTAGCAAACCACTAGTGGTGGCAGTAAGGAGCTTTTGAGGGGTCACAGCCTTGTTTGTAGCTCGAATAAGGCTGCTCCCCACTTGATCTGGTCAAACCCGCAGTCGGGAACCGTAAACGCAGGCGTGCCGCGGGCCGGTTCCTGACAGTGTACACATGAGAAGTGGAACGAAAATCATACATGATTCCAAACATTTTTTACAAATAAATAACTGCAAAGTGGTGTGTGCATAATTATTCGTCCCCTTTTGATCTGAGTGCAGTCAGTTGCCTATAGACATTGCCTGATGAGTGCTAATGACTAAATAGAGTGCACCTGTGTGTAATCTAATGTCAATACAAATACAGCTGCTCTGTGAGGGCCTCAGAGGTCATCCAAGAGAATATTGGGAGCAACAACACCGTGAAGTCCAAAGAACACACAAGACAGGTCCAATACAGGTCAGGGATCAAGTTATTGAGAAATTTAAAGCAGGCTTAGGCTACAAAAAAGATTTCCAAATCCTTGAACATCCCAAGGAGCACTGTTCAAGCGATCATTCAGAAATGGAAGGAGTATGGCACAACTGTAAACCTACCAAGACAAGGCCGTCCACCTAAGCTCACAGGCGGAACAAGGAGAGCGCTGATCAGAAATGCAGTCAAGAGGCCTTTGGTGACTTTGGACGAGCTGCAGAGATCTACAGCTCAGGTGGGAGACTCTGTCCATAGGACAACTATTAGTCATGCACTGTACAAAGTTGGCCTTTATGGAAGAATGGCAAGAAGAAAGGCATAACAGAAAGCATAAGAAGTCCCGTTTGCAGTTTGCCACAAGCCATGTGGGGAACACAGCAACCATGTGGAAGAAGGTGCTCTGGTCAGATGAGACCAAAATGGAACTTTTTGGCCAAAATGCAAAACGCTATGTGTGGCAGAAAACAAACACTGCACATCACTCTGAACACACCATCCCCAGTGTCAAGTATGGTGGTGGCAGCATCATGCTCGGGTGTGCATCTCTTCAGCAGGGACAGGGAAGCTGGTCAGAGTTGGTGGGAAGATGGATGGAGCCAAATACAGGGCAAACTTGGGAGAAAACCTATTGGAGTCTGCAAAAGACTTGAGACTGGGGCGGAGGTTCACCTTCCAGCAGGACAATGACCCTAAACATAAAGCCAGGGCAACAATGGAATGGTTTAAAACAAAACATATCTATGTGTTAGAATGGCCCAGTCAAAGTCCAGATCTAAATCCAATTGAGAATCTGTGGCAAGATCTGGTAACTGCTGTTCACAAACGCTGTCCATCTAATCTGACTGAGCTGGAGCTGTTTTGCAAAGAAGAATGGGCAAGGATTTCAGTCTCTAGATGTGCAAAGCTGGTAGAGACATACCCTAAAAGACTGGCAGCTGTAATTGCAGCAAAAGGTGGTTCTACAAAGTATTGACTCAGGGGGCCGAATAATTACGCACACCCCACTTTGCAGTTCTTTATTTGTAAAAAATGTTTGGAATGATGTATGATTTTCGATCCACTTCTCACATGTACTCCACTTTGTATTGGTCTTTCATGTGGAATTCCAATAAAATTGATGCATGTTACTGGCAGTAATGTGACAAAATTTGGAAAACTTCAAGGGGGCCGAATACTTTTGCAACCCACTGTAAGTAATATCATTTTTTACCCACCCTGTTTTAAAAGAACAGGCAAATGTTTGTGATTCATGGAGACAGCCATCTTTGTCATGGGGGCAGCCATCTTTTTGGTTGAAAGGAGGTGACAAGGAGCAGGAGACACAGTTCCAACTGTCCTGTGTCCTGATAACCCCTCTGAGCTGCACACGGTAGGCTTCAAATGTCAAATTCAAAATGTAAAAAAAAAAAAAAAAATTTGCACCAAAACAGCATAACGAGAGCAACAACATCAGAAATCCCATCATGCTTTGCACAGCAGCGGGGAAAAAAGCCCGGGCAGTTTTCTTCTGTGCAGCTAAAAATGAGGCTTGGATAAGAGAAACAAAGTTCTGATGCTGTGAAACTGTTAAAGAAACATCAGGCCGTTTCAGTGCTGCTGAGTCGATTTTTTAGTCCGGAGGTTCACTTTAACTCTGACCCTTGTTAGAGTTATATGCTCGTGCCTCCAACTACTGAACTGACTTTATGATGAAGTCATTTTTTCCAGCTCGTTCTTTTGCGACATATTATTATGCCATTTATTTTCTGTTTCCTTATTTCTTTGCTAAATGTAGATATAATGGAAGGTCTAATGTTATCTGGTATCTGGTTTATATACTTTATTCATGTCTATGCTGAGAATGGTGATGCTACGAGATTTTCACTCACGCTGCTACCTGCTGGTTAATTATGGAGCTACGTTTTCTCTCTATCAATGCACATGGGTTAAATTCCCCTTTTAAAAGAAGTTGTTTATGGAAAGAGGCGATAAGTAACAAAGCCTCAGTTCTGTTTGCACAGGAGTCTCATTTTGCGGAAGGTAAGGCACCTAAGTGCTCTCATCCTCTTTTTCCTCGCATTTTTTTTGCGAATTCTCATAAAAAGAAGAGGGGAGTTCTTATAGCCTTCCACTCTAATGTAAATGTGGAAATTCATCACTGAGTGGGGGACCCCCAAGGGCGCTATTTAATTCTGGTCTGCACCCTGAGCAATGAAATATTTACCTTGGTAAACCTCTATGCTCCAAATTCAGGACAAATAAATTGTCTTCGTTCCCTACTTAAAGAGGAGCTGTTAGGTATAGGGTCTCAGAGAAAATAAACACATATATCAGTAGCTAAAGATTGGCTGTACTTACATTACATATGCATTTCACTGTCCACGTTTGGATTTCACAGAATTTGTATATAGTATATGCAGAGAATGATGCTCCTGACAGCTCATGGCAGGTTCCATGTTTGTGAAGCCAAATGTGTCGTCATGTCCTGCCTGCTTCTGATCACAGAACAGCTCATACTGAATAACACTAGTTTGCAGTGAATATTAATGAGCCATGTGGCTAGGAACAATAGCGGACTCCTGCAGTGTACGCTGCCCCGAGATTTATCTGTGCTGTGGCTGGACTGAGTTTTAGAAGCTGCTGAAACTTGATCCCGTCTTCTCCTTAGCAGCCGAGGGGAGGGCCCCAGAATGCTTTGCAGTATGTTTTGCGGCTTGCTTAGGTCTAAGCATTGCTGATAAGCATACATCAAAGGTAAGAGAGATCTTTATCTTCAGTAATGTCTTTTTGGCTTCCTTCTAAACTGTTTAACACAGGAGACTAGAGGTTTAAATTAGTTTCTGCAGCCTGACAGTTACTCTTTAATAAATTACAAACTATTAAAAAAGGCACACTAATAATGGGAGGTGATTATAACGCTATTATTGATCCCAAGTTGGATACTTCAAATGTGGCTACAAAGAGAAAAGATTCTATAGATTCTACATAAATATATATTTTTTTTTATATATACTTAAAATTACCATCATTTTCCTCCTCCCCTTAAAACAAACCCCCCCTTTCCCCCCCCCCTCCCATTTTCCCATTTCCAATCCTCATTACCACTCTCCTTCCCCCCCCCTTCCCCCCCCCCCTGGCATTCCGCCTTCCTTTCCCCCCCCCCTCCTGTTGGGTCCTCCAAACCCCCCCCCCTCCTCCCCCTCCTGTTGTGTCCTTCCACCCCCCACAAAAACATAATAACTAGTCACCTCTTCCTGTTAACTTAAATCACACCAGTGAATTCCCTCACACAAATATTTATGTTTATCTATATGCAGTTTTGTTCAGGTATTGTACAAATGTGTTGCCTCTTACCCCCAGTTGTGTGCTCCTTCCTGTAATTGCCTGATGAAGCGGGTTTGACCTGCGAAACGCGTTGCGATCCTATTTGGAGTATACCAATAAATTTCCCTTTTGTAAATACACAGTTGTTGTGTCTGCTTGTGGGAGGTGAGTCCACCACTGCCTCCTAAGCAATAATTTTAAAACTTTTAAATATTGTTTTTATCCTTTTGGCGCCTCTGTTCTCTATCATAATACTATAGCTAAAATCCTTATATCTGACAATTTGTATGATCCGTGGAGATCTCTTCATGCACAAAGAAAAATACTTTTCCCTTTATTCTCACGTCCATAAGACATTTTCACGCATAGACATGTTTTTAATGGATAGCCTAACGCTACAGTGAATTTCGGAGACTAAAATTAATACCATCACATGGTCAGACCATGCTTCTATTTTAATATGTTACAATTTCAGGAAACAGACCGGATTGTCCTTTGTGGAGATTAAACACGTCCTTGCTGAACTCCCCTGCTAACCTATCATATATTCAGCAGTGATGCACTGGGAGACATCTCGGAGCTCACTCCAACCTGAATTATCGCAAATTCTTTCTGTTGTAAGAAAGTAGCAAAAATGGTTCTGTACCGTGTTAGCCAAACAAATTATGTAGGTAGAAAAAAAACAAAGTCTTGTAAAAGTAATACCTTTTAATGGCTAAGTGATAGTTAAATTATACAAGGTTTCTGGGATCTAGTCCCCTTCCTCAGGCATATTTCCAGATGTTAGCTGTAGTAAAACACTGATGCAGGTAAATAGTAAACACGAAGATGGCAGTTGTGCTGGTTGCTGTTTAGCAGTTAGATGTCAGGTGATTAGTAGGCTGGAGCCAGTGAGCTCATGCAAGCAAACATGAAATCTAGCCAGTTTCTGAAGATAGTGAAGCCAAGTCATTCATGTTACATAAGGAGTCATGAATGCCATTCCACAATTTAAACCTTCTGTTAAGGTCTTAAACATTTTCATAAATTTGTGCTCAGAAATCTTTATTGCTTGTTCATTTTTGAAGTTAGCCTTAAGAATAAGTACTTTGAGATCTTGCATGCTGTGTCCTGGTTCACAGAAGAGTTGTCCCACTGATGTGTCTATTTTACCTTCATTCATTTTAAAGTGGTGATGGTTCATTCTTGTGCGCAGTTTTTGCCCTGTTTCTCCTATATAGATTCCTCTTGAGGGGCATTTCATGCAGCGTATCATGTGTACAACATTGGATGGCTCACAGGAAAATTGGTCTGGTATTTGATGATATTTCTGTGAGTTTGGTATTTGTATTTGGCTTGTGCTCAAGATATAAGGGCAGGTCTCACACTTTGCGTTATTGCAGGGTAATGTGCCTTGAGTTTTTGGTGTAGATAATGCACTTCTGATAATCATTTGTCTCAAGCAGTGGTAAATCAGGAAAAACTTCTTTTAGGCGTTTGTCTTTGAGAAGTGTCGGTTGCAGGGCTTTCAATATCTTCATCAGCATCTTTAATCTTGGGTTGTAGGTGACCACTATTGGGACTTGTTGGTTTCAGTCTTTGGTGTGTACTTCAATAGTTCCTCTCTAGATTTTAAAGTTGCTCTGTGTATTTGATCATCAACGATTCGTGGATGATATCCCTGATCTATCCAACTGACCAGCATATTTACCTCAAGTGGAATAGTTTCCACCCGGAACACACCAAAAAATCTATTGTTTACAGCCAGGCTCTGAGGTATAACCGAATATGTTGTAATTCAGAGGACAGAGACAGACAACTTGTGTCGCTACGTAATATATTCATAGATCATTCTTTACTAGGAAAGTGATCTCAGAAACATTCCCCTTTCATTGGGCCAAACATTATATCACCTATTTAGGGGTCAATATTCATTCACTTTATGCTCCAATAAAGTGTATGAGTTCAATTTTCTCCCCCTGTTAAAAAATCTTTCTCAAGAACTACAAATTATTGCTAAGGTTGAACTTTCATGGTTAGGGAAAATGGCAGCATTTCAAATGAAAGTACTCCCGAAAATATTGTACTTCTTTCGCACACTACAAATCCCTATTCCAGGGAATTTTTTCACACAGGCCCAAAGAATCATTGCAAGCTTCCTTTGGCGCAAAAAGAGCATAGAATTGCATATCACAATTTAACTATTCTAAAAGAACATGGAGGGGTGGGTATTCCCTGCATCAAATCCTACTATTATTTCTGTATCCTAGACTCCTCTGCAGAATGGTGGAAAATTGATAGCCCAAAGAGATGGTGCCAGATTGAGAACTCAATATCCCCCTATACTCCTATACAACAACTCACTTCGTTGATTCTAGGTTTACGTAAAAGTAAATCTGACTATCCCACAATCCAAGCGACATTTCAAGCTTGGATTTATTTTTTGTCACAAGTCAAAGCCACAGTACATCTAAACCTATAAAATGTCCTTTAGACTCTGTAATGTCCATTATTCCTGACCTAGATATTAAACCCTGGACATCTAGGGGTATTGATTTCATATCAGATATAAATAATCCAACCTCTAATGGTATATATGACTTTCAATTTTTGAAAGATAAGTTTCCCCTCCCATCTAAAGAAATCTTTAAATATCTTAGAGTTAAACACTTATTAAGCACCAGTACTGATCTTATGCCTATTATCCCACCCCGTATATACAATTATATATTTTCGCCCACTATCCTCAGAGGTGGAATTTCATTGTGGTATAAAACCTTGTTAGGAAGTCAGAAATTCCTCCTTAAATATGTACGTTCACGGTCAGAAGAACTCTGCTGCACTATTGACTTGCCAGACTTTGTATCAGCATGTCATAATCTCCATAAATTATCCTCATGTATAAATCATAGAGAAACATTACATAAAATCTTACTCAAATGGTACCTTACCCCGCAGAAATTGGCAAGATTTTGCAACACCACCTCACCTTTATGCTGGAGAGAATGTGGGAATGTGGGCACATTACTTCACATTGTATGGTTTTGTCCTAAAATCAAAATCTAAGCTAAATATTTAGCCTTATAGCCAAGATTTCAATCAAACCACTAGTGCTTTCTGCAAAATTAGCTCTTCTTCACATAGGCCTAGAAAATTTTCCTTTGAAACCTAGACTGGTTATAACTCAAATTTTATGTGTAGCTAGATCACTTCTTTTACAAAACTGGGGCACTTCTGACATACCAACTATGCAACAATTAAGGTATCAAGTTGAACTAAACCTGCGCATGGAACAAGCAATTAAAAGCAGAAAACACGTGAATCCCTCTATATTCCTCTTCTCATTAAACTGTCCAACTGAAACCCCACCTAGTTAATGCTCTCTATGAATCAATATAAAAGACAATCTATTATCCATTAAATCCATAAACTCATAACCTCTTTCCTCCATCTCACCCTATCAACCCACCTCTATAAATATTTGACTACCAATATTCCAATAAAAATATTTATCCAGTAGCCATCACCCTTCGTGACTATATAACATTCCAGACTGTCCCCTCCATCCCTCCCATCTCCCTCTGGCTGATACCTTCCCCTCCCTCAGATAGACCTTCCGGAACTATTATCCTCTCTTAGATGTTAAGTTATGTTTCTAATTATTATACACGAGAAAGATTGCATCTAGACATGATGTTTGTATACACTTAGATATGATGCTGGATCAGGGTTTAACCCTTTAGATAGGAGTTGATATACAGTACTTTAAATTTATATCGATTTATATTGCTTTGTATCGTACTCTTTTAGTATTTTTTTTACTATAGTTATGTCATCTAACATTAACAGTGATCCTTGAAGTTTGTATTCTGCCTTAGGATATCAATGCATCCTATGTGCTGTGCATTTACACAAGATGGCATATATACTCACTGTATGTTGTTTATTGTTATTGTTAACGTAAATTAATAAAAATGTATTGAGGGAAAAAAATAGGACAGAGTAAATGAGATAATTTTTTATAGTATGCCCCTGTAAAATCATCTGGTTCAGGGGCTTTAGAGCTTTAGAGTGACTTTATAGCTTGAGCTACTTCCTCCATAGAGATGGGATCATTCAAAATAGATCTCTCATTCTGCGTGGTCTGTGGGAGATTAACATTTAACTATCTTAGAAGCAGGCAGCCAGGCACCAGTGATTTATCTATCACCGATCCATCATATAATTAACAATATAATACTGTTGGAACTCTCTCAGGATCTCCACATGTTTATACGTTAAATCGCCTTGCTGTTTGCTTATTGGGAGCAATCTAGTTTGAGATTGTTTCTAATTAAGTTTTTTTTTTTTTGCAAGAAGTGAATTTGGCTTGTTAGCCTTGTCACAATGTATCTGACCTAGAAATCTAAGGGACTTTTCCGTTCTATAGGCAAGAGCTCCTTTAAGTTATTCCCTAAGCCTAGCAGCTTGACTATAGCTTTTTTTATAGTATGCCCCTGTAAAATCATCTGGTTCAGGGGCTTCAGCGCTCTAGAGTGACTTTATAGCTTGAGCTACTTCCTCCATAGAGATGGGATCATTCAAAATAGATCTCTCATTCTGCGTGGTCTGTAGGACATTAACATTTAACTATCTTAGAAGCAGGCACCAGTGATTTATCTATCACCGATCCATCATATAATTAACAATATAATACTGTTGGAACTCTCTCAGGATCTCCACATGTTTATACGTTAAATCGCCTTGCTGTTTGCTTATTGGGAGCAATCTAGTTTGAGATTGTTTCTAATTAAGTTTTTTTTTGCAAGAAGTGAATTTGGCTTGTTAGCCTTGTCATAATATATCTGACCTAGAAATCTAAGGGACTTTTCCGTTGTATAGGCAAGAGAGCTCCTTTAAGTTCTTCTCTAAGCCTAGCAGTTTGACTAAGGTGAATCTCAGATTCAGATGAGGCATGAAGTGCCTCTTGTACCTTATTGGCAGCAGTTAAATTCGCTATCTTACGTTCTCTATCGCTTTTATTTCTTGCTGCTTTCTGAATGAGCTCACCGCTTAACACTACCTTATGTGCAGCCCAAACTATCGACAACTCTTTTTTTTCTACTGGTACATACACATTTACTAAAGGAATTGCTCAACCCTCAATTTCACCATTCACAATAAGGATTCGACCTTCGCTGTCTCTAAATACAGAGGTTGTGTTAAAACCTAATCTTTTATGGAGAATGATGGCTACTCCGGCTCTCTTTGCCTCATTAGAAGAACAATAATGTAATGTGAAGCTTTTATGCCAATATTTTGGCTCTTTACCTTGTTTTAATATGTGTTTCCTGCAGCATCCATATGTCTCCATTTAGTCTGTGATATCCATCAGATGCCTGGCGCCATTAGGCGCATTCAAACCTTTAACATTATGGGAAATGATTGAAATATTGTTCTGGGCATTATATGCAGCTGAGGGAGGACTAACCATCAATTCTCTAATGATTCATCACAGCTCCATAAAATATTTGTCTATAGCATCCAGCCCATCACACTTTCCCATAATAACAAAACATACCTCTGAACATGATAGGTCAACTTGGGTTTGATAAAATGTTGCAATGTCCTATTTGCAAATGATTAGCATGCAACAAGTATTTACCACATTGCAACAATTCTTTAGGACAGGCAAACAAGGGAAATAAATAATGAAGGGTAGGGTATAGGGAGGGTGGATTAGACAAAAAGGAAAGTTCATTGCTCCCAATAAGAACATTTCAGCTAGTACTAGTTTTGGAGCAAACAGGATGAGAAACCATATCTCATAATAATCAAACATTGCGTCCGCTGCAATAAGACAAATAGACAAGACAAATAACATTCATATCGCGCTTTTCTCCTGGCGGACTCAAAGCGCCAGAGCTGCAGCCACTAGGGCGTGCTCTATAGGCAGTAGCAGTGTTAGGGAAACTTGCCTAAGGTCTCCTACTGAATAGGTGCAGGCAGAGCCGAGATTCGAACCCTGGTCTCCTGTGTCAGAGGCAGAGCCCTTAACCATTACACCATCCAGCCACTGATAGCGGATATTGCGGGGCGGACTTTGCCTGACGATGTCGCCAGTGGCTATGAAGCCCGCCTACAAATAATTTTTCTTAGTTCTTAATAAATAAATAATATAAATACCTATTGAGAGTATAGTCCAAACAACGAAATGTTTATAACAGAGAGCTTCATTCATAGTTATTTAACTCAGGTCAAATATTGTTATATCTTGTAACCAGAGATTGTTTACTATCCCATTATCTCTTACTAAACAAAGTTATGAGTATGATCTATGAGATGATCGATGGGGGACCACCGATCATTCTGGGGCTGAGGGTAATCTCCTAGCCCCAGACAAATGATTCAGAGGTTGTGGATCAACATTTCCAGATCCTTCCTGAACCCCCATACATTCTAAGAGTCTAGGAATGTCTGCAGGAGAAGATGCAGTCATTTGAGAGCCATTATAAGTTATACATAAGTTAAAAGGGAAGCCCCAATAATATTTAATATTTCTAAAAGCATGGAGGTCAGGGGTTTCATCTCTCAGCGCCTGGTCAAGGTGAGCGAGGATATATCTTGGTATATATTTTGTTTCTCACAAAAAAAATTATTGCATTTTTCCATTTTTAACAGAGCATTACAATATCAAACTGTAACTTGCAACAAGAAAATAAAAAACAAAGAACAAAGAAAATAAGGCACCATAATTTCTGCTAAAGCGGAAACTTTCAAATGAATACATAAAAAAATGCTAGCAGCACCAATGCATCATTAACGGGCATCAAAATACAGTCAACTGAAAACAATTCTGTGTGTGCTTTTCAGGAGAGCCACCGCTCAGGATTGTTAAGCTGTGTGATCTAGACTAGAAGCGTGCCTTAAAATGTAAGGACAAACTGCAAACTATGTTTAATCAACCAGTAACTTATGCCAAAGACCAGATGAAACAGGGTCCATCCGGGAGGAGAGAAGTAAAGAGAAAGAAAAAGGATAGAAGGGGAAGGAAGGAGGAGATAAATAGAGGAGAAAAGGAAAAAGAGGTGAAAGAAAGTGGGAGTATGCTGACAATCTGCTACTTCGCGATTAATTATATTGTGGTGTCTTTAGGACAGGGGTAGGGAACCTATGGCTCGGGAGCCAGATGTGGCTCTTTTGATGGCTACATCTGGCTCACATACAAATCAGTAGGGGCTGATTCACTAAGCTACACTGCTCAAGCAGCGCAGCTTAGTGTGGCAGTGCAAATAACATTTTCAAAGTAGGCACGCTACTGCTGCACCATGCACTACTACCTTACTCATGCTACCCCAAAATGAACAACGGCTGCTCCTATTGTCCCACTCTGTCCTGACCCTGTCAGGTCCAGTGACTTTGTAGGACGAGATCCCCACTTTGATCAGGCCAATAGGCTGCCTGTCACTCGTCCTACAAAGTGAATCAACCCCCAAGTCAGCTAGCTAATTGTACAAGCTGCTAGTTGGTATTTATCCTGTCGTGAGACGTGAGCCCTACTGTTCCAGTCTGAAATATATTGTATGGCTCTCACAGAATTACATTTTGAAAATATGTGGCGTTTATGGCTCTCTCAGCCAAAAACGTTCCTGACCCCTGCTTTAGGAGGATCAACTGGGACATAGTTACATAGTTATTTTGGTTGAAAAAAGACATGTGTCCATCGAGTTCAACCAGTACAAAGTACAACTCCAGCCTGCTCCCTCACATATCCCTGTTGATCCAGAGGAAGGCCAAAAAAACCCTTTTAAGGCATGATCCAATTAGCCCCAAAAGGGAAAAATTAATTCCCAACTCCAGATGGCAATGCGATAAAATCCCTGGATCAACATCATTAGGCATTACCTAGTAATTGTAGCCATGGATGTCTTTCAACGCAAGGAAAGCATCTAACCCCCCTTTAAATTATCTAACCTTTCTTGGTAAGCGAGACCTTCCATCCCACGTATCAATTGTGTTGCTCGTCTCTGCACCTGCTCTAAAACTGCAATATCTTTTTTGTAATGTGGTGCCCAGAACTGAATTCCATATTCCAGATGTGGCCTTACTAGAGAGTTAAACAGGGGCAATATTATGCTAGCATCTCGAGTTTTTATTTCCCTTTTAATGCATCCCAAAATTTTGTTAGCTTAAGCTGCAGCGGCTTGGCATTGAGTACGATTATTTAACTTGTTGTCGATGAGTACTCCTAAGTCCTTCTCCAAGTTTGATGTCCCCAACTGTATCCCATTTATTTTGTATGGTGCTAGACCATTGGTACGACCAAAATGCATGACTTTATATTTTTCAACATTGAATTTCATCTGCCATTTATGTGCCCATATAGCTATCCTATCCAGGTCCTGTTGCAATATGACACTATCTTCCTGAGAGTTGATGATTCTGCACAATTTTGTATCATCTGCAAAAATAGCAACATTGCTCACTACTGCATCTACTAGGTCATTAATAAATAAATTGAAGAACAATGGACCCAGTACAGACCCCTGTGGGACCCCACTGCTAACAGTCTCCCATTTTGATTATGATCCATTGACCACAACTCTTTGTTTTCTGTCCATTAGCCAGTTCCCTATCCATGCACACAGACTCTTCCCCAGTCCTTGCATCCTCAACTTTTGCACCAGACTTTTGTGGGGAACAGTGTCGAAGGCCTTTGCAAAGTCCAAGTATATCACATCTACAGCATTCCCAATATCCATATTAGCATTCACTACCTCATAAAAGCTGAGCATGTTAGTCAAACAGGACCTGTCTTTAGTAAACCCATGTTGATGCTGAGAAATAAGATTATTTTCTACTATGAAGTAATGTATAGTATCTCTTAGTAACCCCTCAAATAGTTTGCATACAACTGATGTTAAAGAGAACCCGAGGTGGGTTTGAAGAATGTTATCTGCATACAGAGGCTGGATCTGCCTATACAGCCCAGCCTCTGTTGCTATCCCAAACCCCCCTAAGGTCCCCCTGCACTCTGCAATCCCTCATAAATCACAGCCACGCTGCTGACAAACAGCTTGTCAGAGCTGGCTGTGTTTATCTCTATAGTGTCAGTCTGCTGCTCTCCCTGCCTCCTGCAGAACTCCGGTCCCCGCCTGCATCCTTTCCCTCCCTGCTGATTGGAGGGAAGGGATGGGGCAGGGACCGGAGCTATGCAGGAGGCGGGGGAGCAGCGGAGACTGACACTACAGATGTAAACAGCCTCACAGCACGGCTGTGATTTATGGGGGATTGCAGAGTGCAGGGGGACCTTAGGGGGGTTTGGGATAGCAACAGAGGCTGGGCTGTATAGGCAGATCCAGCCTCAGTATGCAGATAACATTCTTTAAACACACCTCGGGTTCTCTTTAAGCTTACAGGTCTATAATTTCCTGGATCTGATTTTTTGCCCTTCTTAAATAATGGGAAAACGTGGGCTGTACGCCAATCCACTGGGACTCTGCCAGTTGAAAGAGAGTCACAAAAGATAAGATAAAGGGGTTTATCTATAACTGAACTTAAATCCCTTAGGACCGGAGAATGCATGCCATCCGGGCCAGGTGCCTTGTCTATTTTTAATTTATTTAGCCTTGCCTTCACTTCTTCCTGCGTTAAGTATTTAATATTACAGTTAGAAGATTGAGACTCTTCTGCCTCTGTAATTTGCAACAGTGCTGTTTCCTTTGTGAAGACAGAAGCAAAGAAAGCATTTAATAACTCTGCCTTACCTTGGTCATCCACCATTGAGTTCTCATCCTTTAGGAGTCCTATACAGTCAACCTTTCTTTTTTTTAGAGTTGATGTACTTGTAAAACTTTTTTGAGTTAGATTTGATATCCCTAGCGATTTGATTTTCAGCTTTGATCTTTGCAAGCCTAATTTCTTTTTTAGAATTTTTATTGCACTCCTTATAATTGCTTAGTGCAGCCTCGGTCCCCTCCTGTTTTAGGACCTTATAGGCATTCTTTTTCCTCTTCATTTTATCCCTAACCTTTCTATTCATCCATAGAGGCCTTTTTTTTATTCCTAGACATTTTGTTTCCATATGGGATATACATACTACAATATTGATTGAGAATAAGTTTAAAAGCTTGCCATTTCCCTTCAGTGTCCTCCCCTTGTAGTACATTATCCCAGTTCACCAAACTTAGTGCCTGCCTAATTTGATTAGACTCTACCAAGTTATCTATACCACTATTAAACCTTCATATTATTCATACTGTGGTAAGGGATTGTGGCGTCCAATGAGAATAATGCAAGAAATAAGGTTTCCACACGTTCTCAAAATGTGGTAGTGTATCTTTGAGTATGGCTTTCATCTTATCAAAACATAGGGCGTAGAACTGCCTCATTGGTGTTCCCCCGTTTAAGACTAACCTTAGTCTTAAACGGGGGAACACCAATGAGGCAGTTCTCCATGATCCTGCAATTACCTGTTTAGCTGAAAGGCAGATGTGAGTTAGTAATTTATACAGTGAATTAGATATTCCAGGGGGCTTAATTCCCAGGAGGGCTACTTCTGGTAGTTTTGGAACTTGACATTTAATAGTGGTATAGATAACTTGGTAGGGTCTAATCCAGAACCTGCAAGCTCTAGGACATAGCCACCATATATGTAGAAAGGTACCCCTTTGTCTGCATGATCTAAAACATAAACCCTTATTACCAGGGTTAAATTTTCAATGTGATCTGGTGTAAGATATCAGAGTAAAAAGCACATTATATTTCGTTTGTACAAAAGAAGAGCTGACAGAGCAGGTAGGGGTAAGTCTCCACATGTACTGTAAATCCTCAGGCTCTTATGTTGTGTTTAGTTTTTGCTCCCATCTGTAAATATATTGTGGTTTAGGAAGGCGAGCTTTGGCGACTTGACATTTATATAACAGGGATACAAGGCCCGGGGATCCCGGGTCTGAAGCACAAACATGCTCAAAGCTGGTTTTTGTGAGCATAGATTCAGGTGTCCTAATAATTTTAGTTATAAATTGAGAGATTTGTAGGTAGCGGAATAGTTTTCTATCTGGGATTTGCTTATGTTCTTTGAGGAAAGAAAATGCTTTAAGTGCTCTGTCAGTTACTAATCTATGAATCATGGTAAGGTAATTTTGCTACCACTATCTAAAAGTAGAGACCCTCTGAAGTCCCGGGGTAAAACCCGGGTGTCCTAAAAATGAAGTAAGTGGGAGATGAGGTGATATGAATCCTTCTTTCATTCTAAGCTAGCCCCATACCTTCAGTGAATGCAATATGATAGGATTTTTAATAGTTTTATATTGCGATAAAAATAGTGTAATAGTTGCGGAAAGCCAAAGGAGGTTGCTAAGGAAGGTGGGGGAACAATAGGAGCCCTTAATAGCACACCACATAGGGGGGTTACCTCTCGTCATGCCACATGGCTATCAGGGATATTTGTGTGGCTTTATAATACACCACTATATTCGGTACTTCCAGGCCTCCATCTATCTTAAGCCTGTACATCTCCCGAGACACCCGGGGACCAGATCCTCTCCAAATAATAGAGGATTGTACTTTCTTAAGGTAGGAAGGTAGAATATGAATAGTTAATACTCTAAATACATACAAAAATGTAGGTAAAATTCA
This sequence comes from Hyperolius riggenbachi, assembly GCF_040937935.1. NCBI lineage: Eukaryota > Metazoa > Chordata > Amphibia > Anura > Hyperoliidae > Hyperolius > Hyperolius riggenbachi. The sequence goes on from NC_090652.1 coordinate 183,550,537, forward strand.
CATGCTGATCGCCGATATCGCATATCGTTTCTATAGTGATATAGAAGCCATTTGTGTATCTTGTGGAAGCCATGTTGTTCATTTTATGTCTGCTATGTAGGGGAAATACTATCTTAGATTTGTATGTCTGGTAGAAGACAGTCTGGCTGCTGGCTTTGAAATAATTGTCACCTGGAAATGGTAAATCTGCATTTCTCTGTAAAGGGCTGTGTATCTCATTTGAATAGACCAGCTAAGTTCAATAGCCCACAGACAACTAGCCATTGTGGGAAGTAGGAAATATTTATCTGGCCTCCAGCAAGTAAACAGTTAATTAGAGAACTACCCAACCATTTGTCCTGAATAGTCTGATGTGCTTGGAGGATGTTAGCCCATTTTTGAAATACACACTGTGGACTGTCTGAGTCTGTGGTCCAGAGGGTTGAAAGCAATACAGCAACCTGTTAAATTTGCATGTAACAGCAAGCTGGGATAGTACAGAGGTATCTGCAAACTGTGATGTCAGTATCTGAGGAAATTAGATTATTTCTGGATTTGTAGCCTCAGGTTACGCTTCTCAGCGTGGAAGATTCAAAACTTGTGGTTTCTCAGGAGATAGCAAGAAGCTAGGACTAGCCTTGTTTCTGACAAGCTGTGAACCAAGTTCAGACCTTCATGTTGGTACAGTTTAATTCTTTGGTTATTCAGATTTTTATTTTTGCAAACTGTCTTGTTTTGTGGCTTTTGTACTTTTTTTTTACTTTGTTTTTGTACTTTTTTACTTATTTTTTGTAAATATCTTTGTATATATTTCTTTCTGCACTGTTCCACTTTTTTGGAATATTAAATCTTTATTCCCTACAATTCACATCATCTGAGGTCCACACTATCCGCCTCTACAATCCCCTCCTAGCCATTGTTGTGCTCTTATACCGCCCTCCGCCGAGCACCAAACCACAATTTCTCGACAACTTTGCCTCCTGGCTCTCACACATCCTCTCCTCTGACCTCCCCACCATCATCCTCAGGGATTTCAATATTCCCATTGATGTACCCAACAACTCTGTCATGACCCAGCTACTCACCATAGCCAACTCACTTGGCCAAGTACAACACACCAACACCCCCACCCACACTGCAGGTCACACTCTTGACCTTATATTCACTAAATCCTCCACCATTACTGACCTTGACATCGCACCCTTCCCACCCTCAGATCATCACCTTCTCACCTTCAACCTACTTACAGAAGGCACCTCCAAACTTCCCGCCCACCCACCTGGTCATTGGCATAGAGACCTACGCAAGCTCAACCCTAGTGTCCTTGCTGACCCCCTCCATACTCTCTCCTCCACTCTCCCCACCCTAACCTGTCCTAACCTTCATGGGCGTAACTATAGACCCTGCAAGGGATGCAGCTGCGGGGGGGGGGGCCCAGAAGCCACAGGGGGCCCTGTCCTGAAAGACTGACAGCTAAGGACAAGGAGTGAAAAAACGTTCTGCTCTATGCACAGTTTTTCTAATGACTGCATCTGCTCAGCCACTGATAAGGAATCATACAAAGTTTTGTAGACAAAGATTTGTAGGCAGTCCCTATTCAGTGTTCAGCAGGGTGTTGTGTACAGTGCTGCTCTACCTCCTGCCTCTCTACCCCTTCTCAAGAACTTTGCACTGTAGTGACGCCCGAGGAGTCTGGGCACGGAGAGAAAAAGCTTTCTATTCTCTGCACAATTGTTCTAATGGCTGCATGTGGGGGGGGGGGGGGGGGTTCAGGGGAGGGAGCCCCATCCAAATTTTCGCAGGGGGGCCCAGTGATTTCTAGTTACGCCCCTGCTAACCTTGCTGCAGCTCAGTATCGCCAAACTCTCTCATCAGCCCTAGAGAAAGCTTCTCCCCCAATATTCCGCCGCAACTTCCCCCCTAACCCCTAGCCCTGGCACACTACCCACACTCTCAATCTCCAGGAGGTCACATGTGCCACTGAACGAAAATGGAGGAAAACTCGACTTAACCAGGATTTCCTACAGTACAAGACTAACCTGCTGCAGTTCCACGCTGCCCTTACTGATGCGTAGCAGAACTACTTTACCAAGTTCATCGGAGCACAAGCTTCCAACCCCCGATGTCTTTTTGCCACTTTCAACTCCCTGCTTAAACCCACCCCCCCACCCTCGGTTTCCTCCCTCTCTGCCACAGATTTAGCCACCCACTTCACCAACAAAATTGTCTCCATATGTCAGGAAATATCCAATCTTCAATCTTTACCTCCCACCCCCTCCCAACCAGCTCCTCCTCCACTCTATCCTCCCCTCACCTCCTTCACACCTACTACCACTGAGGAAGTCAACCACCTCCTGCAGACTTCCCATACCACTACCTCCCCCCTTGACCCCATCCCTTCTGATTTACTCCAGACTCACTTCACGGATTTGGCCCCAGTCCTCACTACCCTGTTTAACCTCTCCCTGGCCACAGGCACAGCAGTCTTAACCACCAGGCAGGTTAAATTCTTGCCTAGAGCAGCAGGAGGAGGCAGGAGCACTGCTGCACTGAGCAGTGAGAGAAGAAATGCCTCTCAGCTCACTCAGGTATCAGTTTACAGCAGCAACAGCTAACAGCAGCGCCTGACTCGACTCATAACTGATTCACTGACTGATTCATTCAGTTCCCTCAGACCAAAGATTCAAAGAACCACAGTAATGGATGAGTCAGTGAGAGAAGGCACTCGTCCCACCTCACTCAGGGATCCATTCGAGTACAGCATCAGCTCCTGAGTCCTGACTCTTCACTCTTAACTGATTCACTGATTCATTCAGTTCCTCTCTCTCTGCTACTGGTTACTGCGATGTAGAAACTGAGTGTAGCAGCCAGACATGGACTGCCCCCCAGGCCGCCTTTTATTCAGTGATTTAGGGTTGGTCCTGTGTCTGGTGTATTCAGGTTTGTTGTTATAAGGCAATGTGAAACACTAGGCTAGCTGATAAAAGTGCATTTAGAGGGCAGGCAAGCTGGTAAATATACACGGCATGATACAGAGGAGGGTCCGTGGGTAAAAAATCTGTCCTCTCCCCATTGTTAAAATGACTGCATGTGCAGATAAGGTGTTAAACAAGTTGAAAAGTTTTGACAGTCCCTAGACTCCAGGAGGGCTGCTTTCTGACTTGCGTGAGAGACTGGCAGGGACAGTAGTCCTATTACCGGCAACTAGCCTCTGTGTAATGTGGGACTGCAATACAGATTAGCTCTCTGCTCAATCTCCGGCTATTCTCAGTCTCACTCCACTCCTCCTCTCTCTGGGCTTGTGAACGACAAAATCGCAATAGCAATCGCTAGCAATTTGCGAATGCAACTTTGTGAAGCGATTTTTGAAAGAATCGCTCCAATAAATGCTACTTGCAGCATGTTTGCGAATTTAAAAAATCACAATGCTGCTGTGGGAACACCCTCATAGGGTAACATTAGCCCAGCGCTTTTCAAATCACTGTAAATTTGAAAAGCGCTCAGAAGCACTCTTGGTGTGCACCAGCCTCCTTCATTCACCTTTGTTTCCCTCTTTCCCTACTGCTGGGTGTTTGTCTTCTTGTCATACAGGAAGCTAAATAAAAAAGCTAAATAAAAGTGCAATCCTGGTGAGGCAAATACCTTCTTCCCTCTCTTTCCGCATAAGGGCTCAGACACACTATAAGGTAGTGAAAACAGGGATTAGTAGAGATGGTGGTGAAGGGGAGGACATAGGTAGGTGTATATGTGTGTGTGTGTGGGGGGGGGTGGGGGGGGGGGGGTGGGGGGGGCGTGGGGGATTGGCCTTGAGGGAATTACAGTGGCCATACTTCTGTTGACCTGACAGCCGATCAACCAACCGTTTTGATATTAGTGAATCGGATAAAAAATTTTGGGTGGAAATTGGTTGAATGTATCAATCTGAGATGTTGGAAATCTTGGGCCAATGTGGTTGTCAATTGCGATAATCATGGCGTGCGATAACCATGAATTATAGACAAGACAAAAACCCCGGTCGTTGTCCCTCAAAATGTATTGTGCCCCCCTGATGCCTGTACTTTACCTGTCACACTGTTCACAGAGTGTCCTTGCTGTATTTCCGCATTGGCACTCCACGTGATTACTGGCATATATGACATGGGGTGAATGTGTGACATAATTTGGGCTGAGGCTGCCATGATAACGGGCCTCTAGTCTATTTCCCCCCAGGCCAAAACGTCCCAGTCCTCCCCTGGTAGCAGCATAGTGTGTGTGTGTGTATAGTGCATGTCTACTGTCTACTGTGTGCTGTGTATAGTGTGCTCTGTGTGTTTCCGTGTGTATAGTGTGTGTGTATAGTGTAGTGTAGTGTGTGTGTGTGCGTGTGTATAGTGTGTGTGTATAGTGTGTGTACGTGTGTACTGTGCGTGTCTATAGTGTGTGTGTACTGTGTGCGTGTGTGTGTACTGTGTGTGGTGTGTGTCAGTGCATGCCACAATAAGTATATTTTATGGTGAAACGCTCTGCTGCATTACAACTATTTTCTGGTGAACCCATGCCACAATAAGTTTATTTTCTAATTTTCCGGTGAAACGCTGCTGCATTATGATCTTCGGGGGTGAGGTTCACCACAGGGGTGGTGTTCACCATGGGGGTGAGGGGTATGGGGCTGGGGGGCAATCACAGGGGGGGCACAGGACAGGGGTGGTGTTCACCATGGGGATGAGGGGTATGGGGCTGGGGGGCAATCACAGGGGGGGCACAGGATTTCTCGCCTGGAGTGACAAAATGGCTAGAGACGCCCCTGGCCACAGGCACCTTCCCCTCAGACTTCAAGCAAGCCACTGTGCTACCCCTGCTCAAGAAACCCTCCCTCAACCCCCCACTACCCTCCAACTACTGCCCTTTCTTCCTCCTCCCCTTTGCCTCAAAACTCCTTGACCATCTGGTTCACAAACGCCTGACCCAGTACCTCAATGCCAACTCACTGCTATACCCACTGCAATCTGGATTTTGGCCTGGCCACTCAACCAAAACTGCTCTCACCAAAGTGGTCAATGACCTTGCCCTAGCTAAAGCTGAAGGTAAATACTCCATTCTCCTCATCCTTGACCTTTCAGCAGCTTTTGACACAGTAGATCATCCCCTACTACTCCAGTCCCTCCAGTCCATGGGCATTCATGACCTTGCCCTGACCTGGCTTTCATCCTACCTCTCCAACCGCTCCTTCACGACCTTCTTCAATGAGTCCTCTTCCACCCCCAACCACCTCTCGGTGGGAGTCCCCCAAGGCTCGGTCCTTGGCCCCCTACTGTTCTTCCTATACATATCCTCCATTGGCAAGGTTATCTCCTCCATGGGTTTTAATTGTCCAGATCTACCTCCACACCCCTGACATATCCACCACTACCATGGACAAGGTCTCCTCCTGCCAATCAGCCATCTCCTACTGGATGTCTGCTAGGTTCCTGAAACTAAATCTAGACAAAACGGAGTTTATGATCTTCCCATCCCGGCCATCTCTGAACCTCCCAGATGTGCATGTCACTGTTAACCACACTACCATTTGCCCTACCTCTCAAGCCCGCTGTCTGGGTATCACCCTGGACTCCGCACTCTCATTCACTCCTCACATGCAAAACCTCACAAAGTCCTGCAACTTCCACCACGTAACATCTGCCCTTTCCTGACCTCTGCCACCACCAAACCCCTCAACCATGCCCTCATAATTTCCCGCCTTGACTACTGCAATGCCCTTCTGTCTGGTCTCCCTTTGACCCGAATAGCCCTGCTGCAGTCCATCATGAATGCGGCAGCCAGAATTATCCACTCCTCCCATCGCTCCACCAGGGCAGCTCCCCTCCGTGAATCCCTCCACTGGCTTCCTATCCAGTCCAGAATCAGATTCAAGATACTGTGTCTGACCTACAAATCTGTCTACCCCCCTCACAAGTGCTCTAAACCCGCAGCTGAACTCTGGTCCCCTACCTTTCATGTCCCTACCTCTCCCTCTAGATTGTAAGCCTTTGGGCAGGGTCATCCTCCTTTTGTGTCCTACCTGATCATGCACCTCTATTACTGTGCACCCATGCTATGCATTTGAGTGAACTCAAATTGCCTAATCTCCATGCTCCCATCCAGTGACTAACTAAGCATTACCTTGTACTCATACTGTGCCGTGTGATCTGGTTTTTCTTGTATTCCTGTATAGTCATATTGCTGTATGTCACCCCTAAATATTGTCTGTAACCTAAACTAATGTCCAGCGCTGCATAATATGTTGGCACTTTATAAATACAATAAATAAATAAATCATTTAATAAGCTAGTCTTCTGATGTACTAAGCAGAACTTTACAACTCCTAGAGAGAGACTGCAGTGTAATTGTGTTACAAGTTCAGTGCCTGGTTGTATACTGGGATTGTGCCTTGCTACCGTGGGCAATTGTATTGTGTGTCTGGCGTTCATACATTGGCCTAAAGCGAGCAGCTGACCCAACGTATGTAAAATGCCAGTGTGAGTGCAAACAGCTTGACAACAGAGTGGGCATTGTCGAAGTGTCTAGCAGTACGGTTGTGGCTGGTGGTGGTGGTGGCAGAGTGTTGTTGAGGGACAATAGCCTCGCGTTAGCTTGAATAAGGCTGCTTCCTCTCTCGATCTGGTCGAACACCCCCCATCAGGAACTGTCTCTGCAGGCTTGACGTGGGGCCGGTTCCTTACAGTTTCCAGCACTCCATAAGTTGCTTTACCTCCGATAGTAAAGTAGGATAGTTGGCTTGAAACATAGAGTTGTAGGAATTTGTCAGATATATGCCTAAATATTTTAGTTTGTGTGGTTCCCATTTAAACTCGCAGTTTGTCTGTAGTTCCTGCACTTCATTTGGGGGTAATTAAAGTTTTAATGCTTTAGATTTATGACTGTTTATCTTAAGGCCAGATATATCTTTGAAAGTCATAAGGATATCAGCTATGTTAGATAGTGATATATGTGGATTAGTAAGGGTAAAGATTACATTGTCAGCATACATACATAATTTGTGTTGACGGTCAGCAATCGTAATCCGATATATATGATGATGGTTATTGATCATTAAAGCCAGGGGTTCCATATCAAGGGCCAATAGCAAGGGGGATAAGGGGCATCCCTGCCGGGTGCCCCTGGCAATGAAAAAGTTGACCGATTTATGTCCACTGTATCGAACAAAGGCCGCCCAGTGAGTAATATAGGGCCTTTAGCCAAGTAAGAAAGTTCGGCCCAAAACCACACCTAGCTAATAACGTAAACAGATATTCCCATGAGACTGTGTCAAATGCTTTGTGCATGTCCAGAGATAGAAGCATCATGGGAGTATCTGTGGAGACCACATAGGAAATCAGGTGAAGGAGTCATCTGATATTATCACCTGCCTGACAGCGTGGTAGGAATCCCACCTGATTAAGACCTATCAAGTCATCTATACTCCTGCTAAGCCTGGTTGCCAGAATTTTAGCCAGTATTATTATATCTACGTTTAACACGGATATAGGTCTATAATTAGACCAAGTAGTGTGGTACGAATCAGGCTTGGGAATCATACTTATTCCTGCGAGTAGGGATTCGGGTTCGGGTCTCTCTCCCTGAAGAATTTTTTTACACGCTGTAACTAGGTGTGATGAGAGAATGCCCGCAAATTTTTTGTAATATAACATCGGGAACCCATCCGGTCCCGGTGCTTACTTGATCTTGAACTATTGAATGGCTTGTAAAACTTCATCTAATGTGATATCTTGTTCCAAGGTTTGTTTATAAGTATCGTCAATGGGTAAGGAAGGATATGGAGTGTAATATGTTATTAAGCAAAATTGGGTTGGTTCTTGAAGAGTGCTGGTAAATCCTTGCTAGCCCCTTGTAAAAGATATCTACTATTTTTTTAGGATTACACATCAAAGCTCCATTTCCTATGCCCAATCTTATTGCTTTGTAAGTAAGATCAGAATGTTTAAGTCGATGAGCAAACATGGTTGTTGGTTTATTACAGTTAACTGATAGTCTGAATTTATTCCATTTTAGATGTTTTCCAGACTTACTGGTAAGAAATGCCTCTTTTGCCTTAAACCAAGATTGCTTATTCTTTACAGAGGTTCCTTGTTGTAAGTGGCAATTGCTTCCTCATAAGCCTGCTCTAGAAGTGCCTGTTCTTGCACTTTTTCCTTTTTCCTATTGGATGCTATAGCGATAATATGTCTGTGGAGAACCGCTTTGTGTGCTTCCCAGATTACATAATCAAGTACTTCTGGTGTGCTCGAATAAAGAGAAAAGTATTCTTTCAAGTGATTTTGTAGATCAGTGACAACAGCTGGACCAAACAACAAAGATTGGTTCAATGTCCAACGGGATTCTGCTGGTCTAGAAAGTATGGAGGATAATGTAATGTACACTGCGTTGTGATCAGACCACGACATAGGAAGAATTCTAGCGTTAATTAGATTTGGTAGTAATTTGGTTTGGATAAAACAGTGATCTATCCGAGTTTGGGTATTGTGCGGGTGCGAATAGAAAGTATACTTCCTTTTTATTTGGTTGGATTTCTCTTCAACAGTCCACTAATAAGTGAGAATGGAGGAGATTGCAAAAATGTTTGGCATTGTGGATATCAGTAGCAGTGGGATGTGAGTGATTAGGCTTGTCTCTATCCAAATGAGGTCTAATGCCAGGTAGAGATGTCGCGAACCTCCGATTTTCAGTTCGCGAAAGGTTCGGTTCCAGCCAACTTTCGTGAACCGCAATAGACTTCAATGGGGAGGCTAACTTTGAAAACTGGAAACACTCATGCTGGCCAGAAAAGTGATGGAAAACATGTTTCAAGGGGTCTAACACCTGGAGTGGGGCATGGCGGAGTGGCATACACGCCAAAAGTCCCGGGGAAAAATCTGGATTTGACACAAAGCAGCGTTTTAAGGGCAGAAATCACATTGAATGCTAAATTGCAGGCGTAAAGTGCTTTCAAACATCTTGCATGTGTATACATCAATCAGGGAGTGTAATTAGAGTACTGCTTCACACTGACACACAAAACTCACTGTGTAACGCACCGCAAACGGCTGATGCGTAGTGACGGCCGTGCTGGATTGGTGCGCAACATGGCCAGAGTGCAGGCCGTGGCGGTTTTCCAGCCCATATGGTCGCCGGGCTGTGGTAGCTCAATGATAGAACAACAGTGACTGTCCAGCTGATCAAATTTGGTCTGATCACAATGAAGCAACAACATTATTATCTTTGGTGTGCCACCCCCACCCGAGACACTCATATAGCCGGCGGTCATTGCTTCATTGTGATACGCAAGCCCCTTCACCGCGGCAAGGTAATGATCACGAAGGGGAATGGGCACATGTACATGCCTTTTGTTTTGTTGTTGCAGCCACCCGCAGTGCAGCCATAAAAATTAGGCAGGCATGTACATGCACCAGAAAAATTACTATATCGGCCGCTGCTAGCCTTAAAAATTCAGGAATCCGCTTAGAGTCCTGGACCCTGTTGGTGGTGGCAGAGAAGGCAAGCCTGCAGGCAGAGATGCTGTGTGTGGGGGCTGACTTAGTCTTCGGGCGGGCAGTAGCCCTCCGGGATCCATGCCTCATTCATTTTGATAAAGGTCAGGTACTGAACACTTTTGTGACTTAGGCGACTTCTCTTCTCAGTGACAATGCCTCCAGCTGCACTGAAGGTCCTTTCTTACAGGACGCTTGCGGCAGGGCAAGAGAGAAGTTGGATGGCAAATTGGGACAGCTCTGGCCACAGGTCAAGCCTGCTTACCCAGTAGTCCAAGGGTTCATCGTCGCTGCTCGCAGTGTCTACATCCACAGTTAAGGCCAGGTAGTCGGCTACCTGCCATTCAAGGCATTGGTGTAGGGTGGATCCCGAAGGGCTACGGCGAGGCGTTGGACTAAAGAATGTCCACATGTCCGACATCACCATGAGATCGCTGGAGCGTCCTGTCCTTGCCTGCGTGGACATGGGAGGAGGATTACTGGCAGTGGTACCTTTGCGTTGTGGTGTGACATCACCCTTAAATGCATTGTAAAGCATAATTGCCAGTTTGTTCTGCAAGTGCTGCATCCTTTCCGCCTTCTGTTGAGTTGGTAACAGGTCCGCCACTTTGTGCCTGTACTGTGGGTATAGTAGTGTGGCCACCCAGTACAGGTCATTCCCCTTGAGTTTTTTGATACGGGGGTCCCTCAACAGGCTGGACAACATGAAAGAGGCCATTTGCACAAAGTCGGATCCAGACGTACTATCCATCTCCTCTTGCTCTTCCTGAGTAACGTCACGTAAGTCCTCTTCCTCCCCCCAGCCACAAACAATACCACGGGAATGTGGAGCAGCACAAGCCCCCTGTGACGGCTGCTGCGGTTGTTCTTCTGCCGCCGCCTCTTCCTCCTCCACAGAAACACCTTCCTCATCATCCGAGTCTGACTCCTCTTCTTCCCCACACGACTCCTCTTCTTCCTCCTCCTCCCCCCTCTGTGCTGCCACAGGTGTCGAGTAAACATCTGGTTCGGATGAAAATTGCTCCCACGACTCCTCCTGCCGTAACTGTTCTTCTTCACGCTCCTCCACAGCTTTATCCACCACTTTACGCACGGCACGCTCCAGGAAGTAGGCGTAGGGGATCAAGTCGCTGATGGTGCCTTCAGCGCGACTCAACAGGTTGGTCACCTCCTCGAATGGCCGCATGATCCTGCATGCATTTCGCATCAGTGTCCAGTTGTTGGGCCACAACATCCCCATCTTCCCAGATTGTGTCCTTCTACTGTAATTGTACAGGTACTGGGTGACGGCTTTCTCCTGGTCTAGTAGGCGAGAGAACATGAGCAGGGTCGAATTCCAGTGAGTCGGGCTATCGCATATCAAGCGTCTCGCCGGCAAGTTGTTTCTCCGCTGAATGTCCGCAAAGCGTGCCATGGCCGTGTAAGACCGCCTGAAATGCCCACACAACTTCCTGGCCTGCTTCAGGACGTCCTCTAAGCCTTGGTATTTTGACACAAATCTTTGAACGACCAGATTCAGCACATGTGCCATGCAGGGTACATGTGTCAGCTTTCCCAAATTCAAAGCGGAAAGGAGATTGCTGCCGTTGTCACACACCACGTTGCCGATCTCCAGCTGGTGCGGGGTCAGCCATTGCTCCACCTCTTTGTTAAGAGCAGCCAGGAGAGCTGGTCCAGTGTGACTCTCCGCTTTGAGGCAAGACATGTCTAAAATGGCGTGACACCGTCGTACCCGGCAAGCAGCGTAGGCTCTGGGGAGATGGGGCTGTGTAGCTGGAGAGGAGGAGAAGGCAGCACCACTAGAGTTGAACTGCCACTCAGCCGGGGAGGAGGAGGATGACAGCGAAGAGGATGTAGCAGAAGGAGAGGAGGTGGCAGGAGGCCTGCCTGCAAGCCGTGGAGGTGTGACAAGTTGGTCCGCCGCGCAGCCACGTACTCCCTGCTTGCCATCGGTCACCAGGTTGACCCAATGGGCTGTGTACATAATGTAGCGGTCCTGCCCGTGCTTGGCAGACCAGGCATCCGTGGTAAGGTGGACCCTTGACCCAATGCTCTTCACCAGAGATGACACCACTTGCCTCTCAACTGAACGGTACAGTTTGGGTATGGCCTGTTGTGAAAAATAATTGCTGCCTGGTATCTTCTACTGCGGTGTCCCAATGGCCACAAATTTACGGAAAGCCTCAGACTCCACCAGCTTGTATGGTAATAGCTGGCGAGATAATAATTCTGCCACGCCAGCTGTCAGACGCCGGGCAAGAGGGTGACTGGCAGAAATTGGCTTCTTCCGCTCAAAGACTTCCTTCACGGACACCTGGCTGCTGTGGGCAGAGGAGCAGGAACCGCTCAAGCGCAGAGGCGGTGTGGAGGAAGGTGGCTGTGAACGTGCAAGGGAGAAAGCGGCTGAAGATGATGCACGTGAAGGAGGAAGAGGAGGCGGAGGGTGGCTTGTCTTTTGGGTGCTACTTTTCCTCAGGTGTTCTTGCCATAGCTTTTTGTGCCTTTTCTCCAGGTGCCTTCATAAGGCACTTGTCCCTACGTGAGTGTTGGCCTTTCCACGGCTCAATTTTTGGAGGCAGAGACAACAGATGACTTTGCTCCGATCTGAGGCACACACGTTAAAAAATTTCCACACCGCTGAGCCCCCCTGGGGAGATGGCACTATGGTGGTATCAGCAGCTGACGTTGAAGGGCATGTTGGCTGGCTGTCCATAGCTGGCGATACATGGCGCCGGACACTTCCCCCAGCTGTTTCTGAGGACGAGCTCACTCTGCTTCTTTCATGGACTCGTCTCCTCCTACTCCTCTCTGGCTCCCCCTCTGAACTGTCCCCCTGGTCATCTCCTCTCTTGGGAGCATACGTGGCATCCGTATAATCGTCATCATAATCCTCCTGCCCAGCTTCGCTTTCCTCAGACACCTCCAAAACTGCACCAACACCAGGTACTTCATCAACCCCCTCCTCACACGTTACGTCCATACTATCGCCACCTAACTCAGACGTATGAGGTGGTGTAACTTGCTTAGCGCCTTCATCTTGTTGTAGCAGTATTGGCTGTGAATCAGTGATTTCCACACCAAATAATTCCTGCGAAGCGTCAAATGCAGCGGATGTGGTGCTTGTAGTAGCGCTGGTGGCTGCGGGAGATGAGGTGTTCTGTGTTACATAGTCAAGCACATCCTGACAATCTTGGGAAGTGATGGCTTGTGCCTTCTTCTGAGCACTGTACTTTGGGCCACGGCCGCACGAAATCACATCAACACGACCTCGCACAGACCTGCCGGTGCCAGGTGGCCTTCCTCTGGGTCTGCCTCTACCTCTTCTTCTACCTGGTTTGTCTGTTTTGTCCATCTCGGGGGGATGCTAGGTATATGCAGTGAGGTGGGTTCACTGAACACAAAATGTAGTTATATGCAGTGAGGTGGGTTCACTGAACACAAAAGGTAGGTAGATGCAGTGAGGTGGGTTCACTGAACACAAAAGATAGGTATATGCAGTGAGGTGGGTTCACTGAGCACAAAATGTAGTTAGATGCAGTGAGGTGGGTTCACTGAACACAAAAGGTAGTTATATGCAGTGAGGTGGGTTCACTGAACACAAAAGGTAGGTATATGCAGTGAGGTGGGTTCACTGAACACAAAAGGTAGGTATATGCAGTGAGGTGGGTTCACTCAACACAAAAGGTAGTTATATGCAGTGAGGTGGGTTCACTGAACACAGAAGGTAGTTATATGCAGTGAGGTGGGTTCACTCAACACAAAAGATAGGTATATGCAGTGAGTTGGGTTCACTGAACACAAAATGTAGTTAGATGCAGTGAGGTGGGTTCACTGAACACAAAATGTAGTTAGATGCAGTGAGGTGGGTTCACTCAACACAAAAGGTAGGTATATGCAGTGAGGTGGGTTCACTGAACACACAATGTAGTTAGATGCAGTGAGGGTGGGTTCACTCAACACAAAAGGTAGTTGGCTGCAGTGAGGTGGGTTCACTCAACACAAAAGGTAGTTGGCTGCAGTGAGGTGGGTTCACTGAACGCAACAGCTAGGTATATGCAGTGAGGTGGGTTCACTGAACACAACAGCTAGGTATATGCAGTGAGGTGGGTTCACTGAACACAAAAGGTAGTTATATGCAGTGAGGTGGGTTCACTGAACACAAAAGGTAGTTATACCTAGCTGTTGTGTTGAGTGAACCCACCTCACTGCATATAACTACCTTTTGTGTTCAGTGAACCCACCTCACTGCATCCAACTACATTTTGTGTTCAGTGAACCCACCTCACTGCATCCAACTACATTTTGTGTTCAGTGAACCCACCTCACTGCATCTACCTACCTTTTGTACACAAAATGTAGTTGGATGCAGTGAGGTGGGTTCACTGAACACAAAAGGTAGTTATATGCAGTGAGGTGGGTTCACTCAACACAAAGGGTAGTTATATGCAGTGAGGTGGGTTCACTCAACACAAAAGGTAGTTATATGCAGTGAGGTGGGTTCACTGAACACAAAAGGTAGGTATATGCAGTGAGTTGGGTTCACTGAACACAAAATGTAGTTAGATGCAGTGAGGTGGGTTCACTGAACACAAAATGTAGTTAGATGCAGTGAGGGTGGGTTCACTCAACACAAAAGGTAGGTATATGCAGTGAGGTGGGTTCACTCAACACAAAAGGTAGTTATATGCAGTGAGGTGGGCTCACTGAACACAAAATGTAGTTAGATGCAGTGAGGTGGGTTCACTCAACACAAAAGGCGGGTATATGCAGTGAGGTGGGTTCACTGAACACAAAATGTAGTTAGATGCAGTGAGGGTGGGTTCACTCAACACAAAAGGTAGGTATATGCAGTGAGGTGGGTTCACTCAACACAAAAGGTAGTTATATGCAGTGAGGTGGGCTCACTGAACACAAAAGGTAGTTGGCTGCAGTGAGGTGGGTTCACTCAACACAAAAGGTAGTTGGCTGCAGTGAGGTGGGTTCACTCAACACAAAAGGTAGTTGGCTGCAGTGAGGTGGGTTCACTCAACACAAAAGGTAGGTATATGCAGTGAGGTGGGTTCACTGAACACAACAGCTAGGTATATGCAGTGAGGTGGGTTCACTGAACACAAAAGGTAGTTATACCTAGCTGTTGTGTTGAGTGAACCCACCTCACTGCATATATGCTCTGAGGTGGGTTCACTGAACACAAAAGGTAGGTAGATGCAGTGAGGTGGGTTCACTGAACACAAAAGGTAGATAGATGCAGTGAGGTGGGTTCACTCAACACAACAGCTAGGTAGATGCAGGGGGTATAGGGGAGTGGAGCAAGGGCACTAGACACCAGGAAACTGTGTAGGGGAGGGAGGGAGGACACTAGACACCAGGAAACTGTATAGGGGTAGGAGGGAGGATTATTAGTTAGCCTTTGACTTGGTCCCAGTGTTCAATGTCGGCCCACTTTGTATTTGAGTTTGACACCCCTGGGATAGAAAAAGGTTATTTCTAATATTCAAAAGAAGTGCAGTAGCCAATAGAACGGAACGACTCTGCCTGCCACATTCAACTAAAGCCAGAAACAGAGCAGGAGTCAGGAGAGGTGATTTACTGTCACATAGCACTGCACTTTTTTCACTTTCAGTTCAGAAACAACAGAGCAGACTAGCAGTACAGATTCGGTGACAGCTAGTCACTGAGATAGCATGCTGTGCACTGCTCTTCTGTTTTTTTGTTTTTGTTTTTCCGAAAGTAAAAAAAAAGTGCAGTGTCCTGTGACAGTAAATCACCTTTCCTAACTTCTGCTCTGTTTCTGGCTTTAGCAGCTGGATCATGCCTGGAGTTGTGGCTCCTTTTCCCCTTCTGTTACTTCTAGCTGCTTAGAAAATTGATCAGAATACCAGGACAAGCAGAATAAAGTGAACCGAGGTAGCACGCATTCCATCCCTCACTGACCCTGTCCCTGACCTTTCAAGCATTTAGCAATGTATCACTGGCTTCAATCACATTCTTCATATTCTGTAAACGAGAGCAGCCAGCGGTTGTTCCTGGGTGAGGAAGCCTGACTGAGGCTGAGCCCACAAGTTACCTGACACAGCTGGCTGTGGCTGCTGCAGTTGTGTATCATGCTGGATGGAGAGAGGCTGGGGAGAACACAGGGTGACCCAGCGGCAGCATCCAGCAGCTCCTGGAGTCTCCAAATCCCAAAATAACTTTATTGGCAGGACCAAATACATTTAGTATTGCCTAAGCAAAACAAAGCATTAACATGGGGAGAGGGTTGTGGGAATAAGGGAAGGGTATAGGGGGCTGGGGTATATAGTCCATAAGATGTGGATGATGTAAGGGACAGTATGGGGGCTGGGATATACAGTCCTTAGAGGGGTATTGGGAGTATACAGTTCATGTGGTATGATGTTCCTCTCAGTTGGTGGCAGGCCGTGACATATCGGGCAGCTATTTGCACGGTTGTTTCCTCTTCCCCCAGTAGGATGTAGAGTTTCCTCTCCTCATCTTTGAAAGTGAATTCCTAGATGTGGTCAGAGAGTCTCTGGAAGTGGACAGTCCTCACAGGTGCGTATTTGCTGCAGTGTAGCAGGAAGTGGGCCTCATCCTCCAAGACCCCCTGGTCACATTGTCTGCACAGTCTCTCCTCCAGGGGCTTCCATGTCTGTCTGTGCCACCCTGTCTCTATCTCCAGGCTGTGGGCACTCAGACGGTACAGGCTCAGGGTCTGTCTGTCTTTGTGGTGGTGTAGCCTCTCCAGATATGGGGCCATTGTGTACTCCCTCTGTAGTGATTGGTAGACAGTGAGTTTCTGAGAGTTCTTTATGTCACTTCTCAATTCCTCTATGTATCATTCCTTGCAGCTTTCTATAGTCCCTTTATTTGGGCTTTTGTCAGCCTGTTTGGTGGTCTTGGCTGGGCTGGCTGCTGATGCATTCTTTGAGAGCACGTGGTATGGCCTCTCCCTGCTGGCTCAGTGAGGCTTTATGGTGGTAAGTGCTGGGGTTGCTGCTTTGTATATGTGCCCAGTATGAGAGTGCCCTCTGCTGAATAGTCAGCCATAGTGGGAATCTGCCTAGTTCTGCCCGGCAGGCTGAGGTCCAAGTGATACTTGCAGAACTCTAGATGGACGATTTCTTTTGGGCTGGAGTCCCATTTTGATTGGTCAGGGTAGGTGACTAGGCCCCATACCTCACTGCTATAGAGCAGGATTGGGGTGATGATGCTAATTGGAAACACAAGGAAAAAGGGCAGCACCAGTAACATATGAATCAATTAAGCTCATTGGGGTAATGGATAATGAGTTATAATGAGTAATATGTTGGTGTATTTGGTGGCAGACTGCTTGGGCCATTTGAAGGATGGTGGCAGCTTGTAGAGACCGGTCTGGTGGGGCTACTGTGTGGTTGGTTTATCGGTGGATTTCAGGTACAGCAAGATTTGGTTGTGGTCTGATAGGTGTGTTTCAGGGGTGACTATGAGGGCATAGATGTTTATTGGGTCTGTGTCTGTGATGGCATAATCTACCGTACTGCTGCCTATATGTGAGTTCATAGTGAATCTCCCAAGAGTCACTCCAGGTTCACCCATTCATTATGTATAGGCCGAGGCTCTGGCACAGGTTCAACAGGGCTTTACCACTTTTTTTTGCTGTTTTGTCATAGCTATTTCTTGCTGTCTGCATTGGTTCTTCGTAATAGCTTTCTCCTCCAAGTATGTCTGCATTGGTTCCTGGTAATAGCTTTCTCCTCCAAGTATGTATGTGTTTTCCTCAGATGTCAGATAGTCCATCTCTGTGCCTGTTCTGGCGTTGAGGTCTCCATAGATGAGTACTCTGCCCTGAGACTGGAAGTGGCTGGCTCCTCTTTGTAGGATCTCATAGATATCAGGTTTGTAGTAAGGGGACTCTGTTCAGGGGATATATGCTGCACACAGGTACATGTCGGACTGAGAGGGGAGGATGGAGCTGTTTATTTTGATCCAGATGTGGCTGTCTCCGCGTTTGATTGCTTTAATGTGCTCTGTAAGCATATTAGTATGCCTCCTGAACGACGACCCTGTTTAATATGCTTGTTCTTCTGGGAAGATACAGAAAATTCTCTGTATCCCATGGTGCAAGAGATTCATCCTCTGCCCAGGTCCATGTCTCCAGGAGGATTTGAATCAGAATCACTTTTATTTCGCCAAGCACGACTGGGTCGTGCCCGGAATTGGGCTTGGCAGAACGGATACAGGACGTATACATAGAAACGTAAGAGACATCAGGACATAGAACATAGTAGACATCATTTCATCACATACATATAACCATAAACCAAATAAACATAAACAGTAAATGGTTTATGGTTATGTTTTCAAGTCTCTTTTTAAAGTCTGGATCATTTGTTTGGATCCAAAAGCTGAGGCATTCAGCCCTTGGATGTTCCAGCTACTGTTAACAAGTGATGTCATTTTGAGTCGGTATACCTTGTAATGAGCAGAAATTGTCATAGGACTCAATATTATCGGGGTGTCGCATCAGTATACTATATAGAGTGCTACACAAAGTCCTGATTTCCGCCATGTTTCTGCCCTCCCTTGCTCCGTGTTGCCATTGTGGGGCAGGTGGTTTCCTCCACTTTTGCTGTTTTTGTGGGCGTTCTCTTTGGTAACACTTTATTGGAGTTTTCCATCTGTGTGTTGGATTGGGTCTTTCTGAGATTGGAGGCCAGCTCTGTGTTTATTTGTTGGATTGTCTGGTGAGGGATATCTTTTCTTGGGAGCAGGGAAGATAGAATAATCTTTGTGTTGGGGAATTTCAGCTGTGTCCTTTTAAAGAGGAACTGTAAACAGAAAAAAAACAAGAAAAAAAACGGACTCCTAGAGAGTGATGAGACGAACCATTTTTACTCCTGGCAGAGTAACAGTTTTTTTTCCTTTCTTCCAGCAGCTGTAACTGTTATACTAGGCTGTAACCACTTTTTTTTTAACTGACTGATGTCATCTGAAGGTGCCCAATGTATGTGTGGAGAGAAGTTCAGAACTAGCTGAAGGAGGCTAAGGGCCGGTTTCCACTACAAAGTGATGCGAATGCGGCTATCTAGCCGCATCGCATCACTTTCGCCGCCGGCCGCATCACTTCCGCATCTCCCGATGTGGAAGTGTATTGGAGGAGATGGGACATGGCTGCGAGCGGATGCGGCCGTGCGAGAATCTGCAGCATGCTGCAAATTCTCGGATCGCTCCGTACCGCTCCGCACAACATGCACACAGTGGAAACTCTTCCATTGCTGTGCATGTGTTTCAGGACACCTGCTGTGCGATGCGGCTATGTAGCCGCATCGCACCGCTCCTAGTGGAAACAGGCCCATAAATTTGTTTGTCTGTGTATACAAACAAAATTGAATGGTTGTTGTAAAGCATGTTTAGTAAGTAAAAGGATAAATGTATGGAAAAAGGGTGATTTATTGTAATGGGCTGGGCCCTTTTCCACTGGCTGTGATTTTGACTGATTGCGAGAGCACCACGATTTACATATAAATCGCGGTGCTCATATCCCACTAGTGCTCCCATTTTTCCCGGAATGCAGTTATCGACTTGAGTGATTCTCATTGCAATCATGCTCTAATCCCAACAGTGCAAATGAGGCAAGTGGATAAAGCAGCATGTGCGATCACAAATGCAGCGCAGTTGCGATCGCGCTTGTAATGGAAAAGGTCCCATAGAGGAGAAAGGAAAATGAAAGCAGATCAGGTCTGTTTTTATACAGCTAGTATCAAGTTTTAGCATAGCGTCAAAGTGCTCATACACTTACGATTTTCTCATTCAATTCCTTACAGATTCCTACTGGGAATAGATTCCCAAAAATGTCAGATTGATTTTTGATCAATGCCTTGGCACCAATTATCACTACCTTATATTGGTGACTATTAGGCGCTTTCTGGAGCAGTTTCCTGAATTACCTGATCCACTAGTTGTCCCCTACCCTCCTGGCAGTTGTCCCCTACCCTCCTGACTACCTGGGGAGCAGTGGAAAGGTTGTGTGGGACTTGGTGTCACCCTTGTTCCAGAAGGGGTACCATCTTTATGTGGACAACTATTACACAAGTGTGGCCCTCTATCAGCACTTAAAGTTAGAAGGAATCCGATGCTGTGGCACTGCGTGGCCTAGTCGCCAGGGCTTCCCCCAATGGCTCGTTACCACCAGACTTGAACGGGGGCAGAGGGCCGCCTTGCGTACTGAAGACCTGCTCGCGGTGAAATGGAGGGACAAGAGGGACGTTTACTTTCTGTCCACCATTCACACGGACACGACAGTCCAAATTCAACGGGCAACTGAGGTCATTGAAAAGCCCCTTGTTGTCCACGAATATAATGTCAACATGGGAGGGGTGGACTTCAATGACCAGAGGTTAGCGCCCTATTTAATTTCCCCAAAAATAAGACGCTGGTACAAGAAAGTGTCTTTTTATCTGATTCAATTGGCAGTTTACAACAGCTTTGTTCTCTACAGTAAGGCTGGGAGAACTGGATCTTTCCTTCAATTTCAGGAACAGATCATTCTGGACATCCTGTATCCAGGAGGTGCCAGCCCCCCCCCCCCCCTCCCCCAGATGCAACTAGCCGACTGCATGGAAGGCATTACGCCTATCAGCTTCCGAGTACCCCAGGTCAACGCATCCGAAGAAAACGTTGTCGTGTCTGCAGCAGTACTAGAAGAAGGACTGACACCAGTTTTTATTATCCCAAATGTCCTGACCAGCCTGGCCTATGCGTAGGGGAGTGTTTTGAGAGGTACCACGAGCAGGTACACTATTAGAACCTAGGGAACTCCAGACACAGGAGTAGGCACACACTCAGTGGTATTTCGAACATTGTCCCAGGGGAAGGAGAGGTAAGCTTGAAAACCAAACAAACAGGTAAGCATAAAAGTCGGAAGAAGGTTCGGTTTCCATGCTTGATATTGATGATCTGTGCTGGGTTGGCGATATAAGACGGCGTGTTTGAATTTCCCTTGAGTGTGGACACCCCGGTTTATATGTGATTTACTTTGGGCCTATGATGATGCTTTAATGCCACACAGAGTCATCTCTATTGGCAGGCATATTACTGTATACTACAGGCATAATGCTGTATACTAAAGTTCTGAGGCCCAGTCACATAAGTTGGTGGCTCACCCTGAGTGCAGGGTGTCTCTCTCCTGAGGTTATCACTGCCATTGATGTGGAGAAAGATCTGCCATTGATGTGGAGCAAGGTATGTTTGCCGTTCATTTTTCCTTTCAGCCCAGAGTGCATTACCCGTATACCCAATATAAGGAGTATAGCAGAAACTCCTAATACTGGCCATACATGTAATGATTGCAGAGACCCTAAAATGCCAGGACAGACTCCACCCCTAAGATAGCGCCCACGCGTGCAGCCTTGGTCACATCGGCTCCCAGCAACTTTCCATCTTGCTGCGGTCTGTTAATGTCTACGGTAGGTAGTCAGTCAGTGTCAGTCCGTTGTTAGTGTTAGTAGTAGTGTTAGTTAGTAGTGTTTTTAGCGTTTTCGTGCGTGCTGACCAGGAGCCCCAGCCCTCACCCACCTCTGCACGGCCACGACTGCTCCACTGGAAGGAAAGAACCAGACCACCCGGGCTCCCAAGACTTCCATCCTGCAGGCTTTTTGCCTGCCGTCTGCTTCACTGGGGATCCCGCTTCCGCGATCACAGCTGCTCCTGCTCAGCCAGAGTACCTCCAGCATTTCTCGGCCATCCACACGGCCCCTAGCCCCACATCACCGGGTGAAGTCTCCGCTCCCCTTCGCCACCGGTATGGCCTCTTCCGCCGCAGCCCCGGAGTTCCGCCGCTCGGCCGCCATCTGCCGCTCTGCCGCCACAGTCCTTGTGCTCAGTGCGCTTTTCAGGAGCACCAGCCCTCACCCACCTCTGCACAGCCTCGACTGCTCCTCTGGAAGGGCCAGATCACCCGGTCTTCCTGCGGGACCCCGCCTGCCTCACTGGGGATCCGCCTGAGGTTCGCTGCTCGGCCACCATCTGCCACTGGAAGGAGGGAGTCTTCCGCTGCCGGTGAGCTGACGACAGCTCCATCCCCGTCGGACGAGTCTCTGCTGATGCCGCCTCGGGAGTGACTGAGCCCTGCTGCATGGCCACCCAGGTGGCTCCTGGCGTCCAACCCTACCAGAGGGTCTCTGCGCCCGATCTGCTGCTCCAGCGACGGTGGACTTCAGCCTGCTTCCCAAATACAGCTGACACAGCCAGCACCAGGAACCGGTTGCAGACACCCTCTGCATGCTGCTTACAATCCCTGAGCCTGCATCTAACATCACGGAGCCTGCATCTCGTGGAGCCATGCCTGCCTGGTAAGCAACAGATGCTACCCCTGCTCTTTGCTCTCCCATCCACTGCTTCACTGCCTGGCTGCATTACTGCTCTCCCATCCACTGCTCACTGCCTGGCCAGCTTCACCCTAATTAGCCCAGTAGTCTGCACCCCGCACTGGTGGTCTCCCTCTCTGGCCTACAACTCTGCCTGCCCTCCTTTCCTCAGCTTGGGTCCTCTCGCTTCCCACCTGAACTGCTCTCCTGCTGGCCCTGCTCCCTCTGCAGTACACTGTTGGCCTGGCGGTAGTATGCACTGCTGCATGCACAATCTGCCTACTGCACGGCCCACCCGCCTTCACCTACGGCGTGTGCTGCTCAGCGCCCCTGCGATAACCCCCTGGCGCTTCGTACACATTGTGCCAAAACAAGCTGCCACCTCGGTACCATGCGCACCCGAACAACCAGGCGCACCATCACCTACTCCAGAGCAGAGCTCTTGCGCTGGGAGGCCTGCAGGGCTGGGACTCATGCCCCCCTGTTTGATGATGTCTGGGCCCACATTGAGCTCCTCATAAGCAAGGACAGGAAACGCCGCCCCAGAGGCTGTAGGGCAGGTGTGCAAGTGAGACTTAAGAGGAAAGGCCTGCGTTCACCCATTCCAGCTATCCTCCTGGCGAACGTTCGCTCCCTCCCTAACAAGATAGACGAACTGCTCATACTACTCGGCAGCAAACACTCTATCGGTGTAAAAACCCCAGTCCTGTGCTTCACGGAGACCTGGCTGCATGACATCATCCCGGACAACTCTCTTCTACTTCCAGGTTTCAACCTCTTCCGTGCGGACCGGGACAGCGCTCTCTCTGGCAAACAGAAAAGTGGAGGCATCTGCCTCTACATCAAGGACGCTTGGTGCTCAAACACGACTATCCTGGGCAAATGCTGCTCTCCGGACGTCGAGTTCTTACTCATCAACTGCAGGCCCCAGTACTCACCAAGAGAGTTCTCCTCCTACGTTCTTGTCGGAGTATACATACCTCCTGATGCCAACACCAAAGGTGCTCTGCGTACTCTCAGCGACACCATCTCAGCATGGGAGACGTCCCTCCCGGATTCCCTCTTCATCATATGTGGGGACTTCAGCAGTGCGAACCTCCGCCAAGAGATGCCTCGCTTCAAGCAACACATCACTTGCCCCACCAGAAACCAAAATACCCTGGACCACTGCTACACTGTCCTCAAGGATGCATACAAACCCACTCGACTAGCTGCCCTAGGCAACTCTGACCACTGCCTAATCCACCTAATACCATCCTACAGAAGGCACCTCGAGACATCCAAACCGGTCCTCAGGACTGTAAGGAAATGGACCGATGATGCTAAGCTGCAGCTACAGGCCTGCTTCGATTGTACCGACTGGGCAGCCCTGGAGGCACCCTGCCTAGAGCAATGGACTGAGAACGTCATCTCCTATATCAGCTTCTGTGAGGAGTTGTGCATCCCCAAAAAGTCCTTTAAAGTCTACCCTAACGATAAGCCCTGGTTCAACAGCAAGCTACGCCGGCTCCACAAAATCAAGGAAGCAGCACACAAGTCCGGCACTCCTGAGGAATTCAAGGCAGCTAGATACACCCTTAAACGAGAGCTCAGCGCCGCTAAGAGGGACTACTCCAACAAGCTGGGCCTCAGCCTCAGGTCCAACAATTCACGGGAGGTCTGGAAAGGCCTCAGAGCAGCCACGAATCTTAAACAGCCACCTCAACATGCGCCCCCAAGCCTCGAACTGGCCGAAAAACTCAACGAGTTCTACTGCAGGTTCGAGCACCAACCTTATCACCCTCAGGGCAAGGTGGTCACTCCTAGTGCTCCTCCCGCAGCCCCTCCAAGAATGGATCATGGTCTATCAGAGCCGGTGGAAATCCAGGAGGCTGATGTACTAAGGCACCTCCAAAAGTCTAACCCCAGGAAGGCCTCTGGCCCAGACAGGGTGTCCTCCTCCTGTTTGAGAACCTGTGCCAGCCAGCTGGCCCCTGTCCTCACCCACATATTCCAGAAATCGCTGAAGGAGGGAATAGTTCCCACCTGCCTCAAAAAGTCTATCATCATACCAGTCCCCCAAAAAATGGGCATCACGGACATAAACAACTATAGACCTGTTGCCCTAACTTCAACCGTCATGAAGATCTTTGAAATACTGGTCCTCACCCATCTGAAAGGGGCCACTGATGCTCTCCTGGACCCACTTCAATTTGCATATAGAGCCAACAGATCCACAGAGGATGCCATCAACATTAGCCTGGCCTTCATCCTGGAACATCTAGACAGGCCTGACACCTACGTCAGAATCCTCTTCCTGGTCTTCAGCTCCGCCTTTAATACTATCTGTCCAAACATCCTGTACGACAACCTAGTGCAACTTGGAGTCGACCACACACTCTGCGGGTGGATCAAGAATTTCCTCACCAACAGGAAGCAACTAGTAAGACTCGGCAGCTGCTCCTCCCAGGAGAGAACCACTAACACCGGTGCTCCCCAAGGGTGTGTACTGTCCCCGATCCTGTTTTCCCTGTACACGAACTGCTGCGTCTCAACCTCAGACTGCGTTAAGGTCGTTAAATTTGCGGATGACACCACTATCCTCGGCCTGATCAGCGGAGAAGACGAACGCGCCTACCGTAGCGAGATTGAGCGTATCTGCAATTGGTGTATGAGCAACAAGCTTGTCCTAAACGCTGCTAAGACGGTGGAGCTGATTGTGGACTTCAGGAAGCGCCCTCCCCCTCTCAATCCAGTTATCATTGAAGGCACTGAGGTGGCCAGAGTAACCAACGTTCGGTTCTTGGGCACAACCATCACCAAAGATTTGAGGTGGGAAGAAAACACCACCAAATGCCAAAAGAAAGCCCAGCAAAGGCTGTTCTTCTTGAGACAGCTGAAGAAGTTCGGTATGCCCCAAGAGCTGATGAAAAGCTTCTACACAGCCACTATTGAATCTATCCTCTGCTCCTCTATCATCGTATGGTATGCTGGTGCCACCGCAAGCGACAAATACAAATTACAGAGGGTGATTAAAGCAGCGGAAAGAATCATCGGGACTCCGCTGCCACCACTGGACCTCCTTCATGTATCTAGGCTACGAACCAGGGCAAACAGGATTGCACAAGACCCCCGCCACCCCGGCAGTCGCTTCTTCTACCACATGCACTCAGGCCGCCGCTACAGAACTAGTCCAATTAAAACTTCCAGGCACAGGAACTCCTTTTTCCCCCAAGCTGTGCTCCTTCTTAACTAGTGCATGCCCACTCAGCATGCCCTCAGAGCATAGCGTCACGGTCACCTCGCACTTCTGCCAAATGATATATAGGCCCCTACATCGGCACGCTTGTTTCTAGACTGTCTGTGTTTTTACTTTTTGCAATATGACTGTTTCCCATTCTATGTAATGTAATGTAATGTGCTATGTCCAATGCCAATGTGTACCAAAAATAATTCTGAGTGCGGCATCCGTCACACTTAGCGAAATAAATCTGATTCTGATTCTGATTTTGGAAAGAGGACACCCTAAAGTATTCTGTGAGGTGCATGGTGAGTTCATAGAAGATTTTAGTTTTTGTCACAAGTTAGCAGAATTTTTTTTTTTTTTTTTTTTACAAAGTGTCATTTTCCGTTAACTTGTGACAAAAAATAAAATTTTCAATGACCTCACCATTCCCCTCATGGAATACCTTGTTGTGTATTCTTTCCAAAATGGGGTCATTTGTGGGGTTTGTTAACTGTCCTGGCAAGTGGGCGGGGTGCTAAATTTTGAGCACCCCTGTAAAGCCTAAAGGTACTCATTGGACTCTGGGCCCCTCCCTTAGCGCAGTTAGGGTGCAAAAAAGTGCCACACATGTGGTATTGCCGTACTCAGGAGAAGTGGTATAATGTATTTTGAGATGTATTTTTACATATACCCATGCTGGGTGGGAGAAATACCTCTGTAAATGACAATCTTTTGATTTTTTTACACACAATTGTCCATTTACAGAGATATTTCTCCCACCCAGCATGGGTATGTGTAAAAATACACCCCAAAACACATTATACTACTTCTCCCGAGTACGGCGATACCACATGTGTGGCACTTTTTTGCACCCTAACTGTGCTAAGGGGCCCAGAGTCCAATGAGTACCTTTAGGATTTCACAGGTCATTTTGCGGCATTTGGTTTCCAGACTACTCCTCACGGTTTAGGGCCCCTAAAATGCCAGGGCAGTATAGGAACCCCACAAATGACCCCATTTTAGAAAGAAGACACCCCAAGATATTCTGTTAGGAGTATGGTGAGTTCATAGAAGATTTTATTTTTTGTCACAAGTTATTGGAAAGTGACACTTTGTGAAAAAAAAACCAATATAAATCAATTTCCGCTAACTTGTGACAAAAATAAAATCTTCTATGAACTCACCATACTCCTAACGGAATACCTTGGGGTGTCTTCTTTCTAAAATGGGGTCATTTGTGGGGTTCCTATACTGCTCTGGCATTTTAGGGGCCCTAAACCGTGAGGAGTAGTCTTGAAACCAAATGTCGCAAAATGACCTGTGAAATCCTAAATGTACTCATTGGACTTTGGGCCCCTTAGCGCACTTAGGGTGCAAAAAAGTGCCACACATGTGGTATCGCCGTACTCAGGAGAAGTAGTATAATGTGTTTTGGGGTGTATTTTTACACATACCCATGCTGAGTGGGAGAACGATCTCTGTAAATGGACAATTGTGTGTAAAAAAAATAAAAAAATTGTCATTTACAGAGATATTTCTCCCACCCAGCATAGGTATGTGTAAAAATACACCCTAAAACACATTGTACTACTTCTCCCGAGTACGGCGATACCACATGTGTGGCACTTTTTTGCAGCCTAACTGCGCTAAGGGGTCCAAAGTCCAATGAGCACCTTTAGGCTTTACAGGGGTGCTTACAATTTAGCACCCCCCAAAATGCCAGGACAGTAAACACACTTCACAAATGACCCCATTTTGGAAAGTAGACACTTCAAGGTATTCAGAGAGGGGCATGGTGAGTCCGTTGCAGATTTCATTTTTTTTTTGTCGCAAAGTGTCATTTTCCGCTAACTTGTGACAAAAAATATCTTCTATGAACTCACTATGCCTCTCAGTGAATACTTTGGGATGTCTTCTTTCCAAAATGGGGTCATTTGGGGGGTATTTATACTATCCTGGAATTTTAGCCCCTCATGAAACATGACAGGGGGTCAGAAAAGTCAGAGATGCTTTAAAATGTGAAAATTCACTTTTTGCACCATAGTTTGTAAACGCTATAACTTTTACCCAAACCAATAAATATAGGCTGAATGGGGTTTTTTTTATCAAAAACATGTTTGTCCACATTTTTCGTGCTGCATGTATACAGAAATTTTACTTTATTTGAAAAATGTCAGCACAAAAAGTTAAAAAAATCATTTTTTTGACAAAATTCATGTCTTTTTTTTTTTGAATATAATAAAAAGTAAAAATCGCAGCAGCAATCAAATAGCACCAACAGAAAGCTTTATTAGTGACAAGAAAAGGAGCCAAAATTCATTTAGGTGGTAGGATGTATGAGCGAGCAATAAACCGTGAAAGCTGCAGTGGTCTGAATGGAGAAAAAAAAGTGCCTGGTCCTTAAAGCGGACCCAAACCAAACATTTAAAAATATTTAGTTGCACCACTCTCACACATACAAAGATAAATAAACACTCCTTCAAGCCTATGAGCATTTCAGTGCATGCTTTCCCCCCTTCTCTTTTCATAACTAGGATTATACTGGGGGCAGCCATTAGCAATTCCTCCATTGCCGGACACCACCTACTTCACCATTTTGCCGGATTTTGTCCCGGCAATTTGAAAGGAAGGGAGGGGTTCCTCCAATAAATGTAAAATATTTTATATTTGTCATCATGCAGCTGAAAAAAACTGCTATTTATTATTATAATTTAGAAAATAGATTGTATTTCTGAAATCTTGTATTTTTAATTTGGGTCCACTTTAAGGGGGGTAAAGCCCACGGTCCTCAAGTGGTTAACTTTTAAAATTCCTTTTTTAAAATGTGTATATTTCCTTGTGTTTTCATTATTTCCATAATTGTCTGTTGAAAGATAATAGTAGATGTTAAAGGGGCACTATGGCAAAAACTGTAAAAGTTAAAATGCATATGTACACATATGCTTGTCCGTGAATGAATGTAATGTCATTTTTTTTTTTTTTTACTTTCTGTGTAGTGTCGCATACAGTAGCTAATTGTTTCAAAAATAACTACCTGGAAAGAGCCTGTTACCAGCAGTTACATATACATGGAGTATCAACATTTTTCACATAACAGGCTCTATGTGAAAAATGTTGATACTCCATGTATATTTAACTGCTGGTATTATTGGAAACCCTTAAAGAGGAACTGTAACCTCCTTAATAACCCACTGCCAGTGCATAGCCCACATACACTTTGTAAGGGAAAGCCTGGTCTTTCCAGGAAGAAAAAGGCAAATATAAAATGTTATTGTGACTTTAAAACAGTAGCCCCGCCCACCCAAAGATGCACATCTGCGGCTGAATATTAATTAACCCAGGACGCACAGCCTTCTGGGTCTGACAGTTGTTTAAAAAAAAAAAAAGCCAGGCTTGCTCGTCAACTCTGCAGGACAAGCCCTCGCGCGGCAGAGAATGAGACAGCACGAGCTGGAGAGATGTGGCAGAGCTGAGCTCTGAAGTGCAGTCAGGCGCCAGGAAACCAGAACTGAAAGACGGAAGAGTGTCCTATAGCAGTCCCCCTCCCTACCCCCCTCCTCTTTGGAAGTGCTGAACTATATCAGGGCTGAGAGAGCAATCAGCTCATCAGCCTGCATGTGCCTGTGTACGTCTCCCTCCTCATGCTACCAATGCACTGCACATCCAACAAGTGAGAAAGTGGGCTCGATTCACAAAGCGGTGCTAACCCAGTTAGAGACGTTAGGCATGATAACCATTGCACCACGCTGGTGAAAAGCCAGTTTAGGCGTGATACGTTTAGATAAGTATAGATCGCGCGCAAAGTCCCACACGCAAAGCAGCGCCATTAAACTCTATGCGAAGTGCACCAGACTTTGCTAGTGCAAAACTTTTGATCAGCTGTGCACTGCGGCGCTAACCCAGTTGGTGCTTAAACTTATCACGCCTAAACTTATCATGCCTAAACTTATCACGCCTAAACTGAGTTTAGGCATGATAAAGGGCTTTTCTCCAGCGTGCTAACTGTTAGCACCGCTTTGTGAATCAAGCCCAGTGTACTAGCTGCAGCCTTCAACATTTCTGGTGTGTATATTGTGTGGTGTATTGAGTGTGTGGTGCTTGTGAGGTCAGGGTGTGAGTGTGTGTTTTGTAGTGTAGTGTACTCTCTGTTGGAGTTTGTCATGGAGTACAGTAGTTGGAGACTTGTGATGTGTGTGTGTGTATGCAGTGTAATGAGAGCAGTGAATTGCTGTTGTGGTTTCTGAAGTGTAGGGTGGTTGGTTGGTTGGTGTGTGTGTGTGTGTGTGTGTGTGTGTGTGTGTGTGTGTGTGTGTGTGTATGTATATGTGTATATGTGTACACACACACACGCACGCACACACACAGTCGTAACTTTAATACGCTGGTCCCCTTTCCTGCCTGCGCATGCTAAAGGTGGCCATACACTGGTCGATTTGCCATCAGATTGACCAGCAGATAGATCCCTCTCTGATCGAATCTGATCAGAGAGGGATCGTATGGCTGCCTTTACTGCTAAAATATTGTGAATCGATTTCAGCATGAAATCGATTCACCATCTGTGAAGCGTCCGCTGCCGCACCCCCCTCCCCCCCCCCCCTGCATACATTACCTGATCCAGCCGGCGCGAGTCCCCCGGTCTCCGCTGTCTTCTTCTCCGCGCTCGGCTCCAGGGCTCCAACTCCACTTTCTGTCTGGGGAAGTTTAAACAGTAGAGGGCGCTCTACTGTTTAAACTTCTTGTCGGGACAGGAAGAAGTGAAGCCTGTCGGACTCGGAGCCCAGCGGAGAAGGAGCAGCGGTGACAGCGGGGATATGCGCCGGCGGGGCAGGTAATGTATTTCCACTGTATTGCGCCGGTCGTCAGACATTCGAACGCCGCTATCGACGCACTCCCGACCTGCCGGCGATCGAGCGAAATCTTCTGCATGGACGGATCGACGGGAACAATCGATTTCGGATGGAAATCAATCGTTCGGTCAGCGTTTGTGCTACGATTTCACAGCAGATTCGATCACAATGATCGAATCGGCTGTATATCGGCGGGAAAATCGTTAGGTGTATGGGCCCCTTAATAAATAGGTGTCTTGCATGCACTGCCCCCCCCCCATCCACATGTGTGCAGCTCCTATCTCTCTCCTATATATTGCAGAGTAGCGTGCCCGGAAAGAGGTCTCCGCTGCCCCACTACTCTGCAGGTCGGAGGGGTATTCAGGGGATTCTGATGACTGGGAAGGTGGTAGGGGGGAATAATTACAGCTGAGATAAGTTAATTTGGCTGCATTGCAGAGAGTGAGGGTTTCTGTCTGACCACCTTGGATGGGAGCACACAGATATGAAAGAGAGCCTGCTCATCTGCAGATATCCCTGTGACCAGACCTTGACAATGAAAACAGACACTTACCTGGGGCTTCTATCGGCCCCCTGCAGCTGTAATGTCCCGCACAGTCCTCCTACGATGCTCCGTTCCCTGCCGCCGGTCCTGGTCTGATATTTGTCTAAGAAAACGAATAGTGCTCACTCCCGCGTGCGTCATCGTGATCTTACTGTGCAGGCGCAGTACGAAGTTTTCTTGTACTGCGCCTTTGCAGTAAGCTCCCGATGACGCACACAGGAGCGAGCACGGGCGCGCAGCCGCAGTCTAATTAGTCTAACACACACACGATTTTATATATATATATATAGATAGATGGTGAAGGCGGCTTGTTAACAGGTGATCTGCTTTCTTCTCTATTCATCACAATAAACCACCCTTTTTCCATTCATTTACCCTGGTGCAATTACTTTACTAATGCTAGGTACACACCATACAATTCACTGGCAGATTTATCTGCCAGATAAATTTTTTTCCAACATGTTCTGTCTGAATTTCGATCGATTTTTGTTCACTTCTATGGAAATCCCTCTGAAAATCGATCGAAATTCAGATTGGATAAGTTGGAAAAAGAATGATCTGGGAGGTAAATCTGTCAGAAAATTGTATGGTGTGTACAGAGCATAAAACTGCTTTACAACAACCATTCAATTTTGTTTGTGTATACAGACAAAATGCCCTTCTATTTCAGCTAGTTCTCTAACTGCACCTCTCTCCACACATGCATTGGACACCTTTTGATGACATCAGTCAGTTAAAAAAAAAGGTGGTTACAGCCTTCACTGTATAACGGTTACAACTGCTGGAATAAAGAAAAAAAAACTGTTACTCTGCCAGGAGTAAAAATGGTTCGTCCCAGGCACTGGAGATCGCTGAGAGGTTCCTCTTTAATAAAAATATTACAAAAAATGCCTTCCCATTCACATGCACACTATTCTGACAGTTGGAAGGTGTCACTGGTATTTCAAGAATGCCTTTGAAAATAAAAGATGTGGGGCGACTGGTATGATGAGATCTGCATAGAACTCCTGTGACAAGAAAGAGAAAAAGACAGAGAGCAACCAGGAGCACCAATAGAGTAGTATTAAACACCAACGGGATTATAAGTACTGTATATACTCGAGTATAAGTCTAGAAATGTAGGTCTGATTCACTTAGTATAGGGGTCGACACAAGTCACGGGCAACACTGAGCACACTGAGTAATGTGTGTACTAATAGTGACATTCCCATTTGTAGCAATGTACCCAGTGGTGAGTGATACTTTGAGGAAAGGAAATGCCAAGAAATACAGGTCTGAAAGTCCTGGCTACAGCAATTAGCAAGAAAAGGGGCATAGGGAAATACCGGGCTGGATAAAAGGGCGTGAATAATTGCAGCACTTTGGGCCCTGGAGGAGGTATTGGCTGCACTTAAGGGACAGGAGGGGAAAATGGCTGCAATACTGTATGCAGGGTAGACTTATATGTAAGTCAATAAAAAATTCCACCTTAAGAGGGTTGTCTATTGGAGTCGACTTATACACAAGGTCGGCTTGTATTCGAGTATATACGGTACCAAGAATTACTACTTACAAACCCGGGTAGCAATTAGGGAACCACTTGTTGAGAGCATGTGGGAGAGATCCATCTCCACTCGGATGGAGATTCCTCTTCTGGACTTGAGTCGCACTCCAAAAAAGGGTCAACTGGAATCAATAGTCTGCAGGCATAGCCCCTATAAAGGGGAATGGAACTATACTGATAGTGAGGAGGTGCCTCACCGATGTGTCAGAAAAATGGCTGGCAAAAAAAAAAAACAGTCTTACCTTGTCAGAAGGTTGGTTTGTTTTTTTTCTTTAGTTTTATTGGACACCACAATCAAGTGCCTGTAGACTATCTGGGAGACATCCGGATAGTAGCTATGGGGGGCGGGAGGGAGGGATCAATCTTACCTGTCTGATGTCTTCTTAGGTCTGTCCCTCGGCGCCTCCCACGATGCGCTCCAAGCGGCGGTCACGTGATTACTAACACTTCCTCCTTCCGGGTTAAAGGAGGAATGTTTGTAATCACGTGACGCACATGGAGCGCATCGTGGGAGGCGCCGAGGGACAGACCTAAGAAGACGTCACACAGGTAAGATTGACCCCCCCCCCTGCACAGGTTTACTGGGAGATATCCGGATAGCTACTATCCAGATGTCTCCCGGATCGGATTTGAGCAGCCCTGATTCTGAGAATCCCCCATTAGGAGATTGATTAGTCCAAAACTTGTTGTAAGGGTTTCAGTTGGTAGATTTAGAATACCTATTGTGAGAGACTGCAACATAAGAGGTAAAAATGTATAGTGCATATACTCTTGGTAAAAAACATACATTGCATGTGTGTGTGCATATATTGTACAGTTTTTAACCAATGTGTCACTTCGAGAAAATATTTGCCTGTCTAATAAAAATGAGATATAATATACAATATATATATATATATATATATATATATATATATATATATATACATACATATATACATATATACACATACATAGTATTTATTCATTGACTTGACTCTACCATTATTGTATTTTAAAACCAGGATACGCCAGGTGAAGCTAAGCCTTTCATTCTTGCAGAACATTTGGATAAAATAAACAGGTACAAGGTTTAATTGTTGTTTGTCAGTATGTTTCTGTTTTAAGTATATAAATCCCTATCGATCAGAACTAATAAAGACGTAACCTACTAAAATTCAAATGGGGATAGGGAAATACTTTACTTTTTGTTTTCAATAGGTTCATCTTAGTTTGTGTCCCTGAAAAAAATTACCAGGTAGCTTTTACGGGAGCAGGAAAAAAGGGTGCCAGCTGAGGGTAGACGAAAAGTGCACTGCCATAGACTCTAATGCAATTCTCATTAATACAGCGAGAAAAGCAAAAAAAAGGGTGCCCGATAAATATTGTTAACAAAATTAGAACATTACAGTTTTTGAAGTATGTTATCATTTTAGAAGCTTGCAACGTTATAGTTTTTGTCATATTATTTTGTTTGTATGTACAGATTTTACATTATCAAAGATATTATCATTTCTATATGTAAAAGGGTGTTTTTGCAGAGGGAGCGGTTAGTTTTAGGCAACACCAGGGGTGGTGGTTAGGGTTAGGCACCACCAGGGGGGGTGGTCACCACCTGGGGGTGGTTAGAGTTAGGCACCATCTGGGGGGTGGTGAGGGTTAGGCACCACCAGCGGAGTGGTAAGTTTTAGCCACCACCAGGGGAGGGTTCTGTACGAGAGTAGGGTTAGGTTAAGCTGTATTGTTGAATTATGTAACAATTTTTAATGTTAATAAATGTTCACTATTATCTCCTATCTATATTTAAAACTGTATTTATTGTTAACCAAGTTTGACAACAATGTTTATCGTTATTAATATTTCGTTGTCCACCGTCGCCATTTCGTTATCCAGCTGGGCCTTTTTTTCCTGGTGCCCTATTTCCATGCACGTGCTTTTACTTATTACTGCAGATACCGTCTGCTTTAAGGAGACACAATTATATTCAGTTGTGCTCTTTAGTAACAGGGCTTTTTGGTCTCTTTTAGCCCACTTATACTTTCCTAGGGGTTCTAAATCATGAGCTATAGTTGAGGCCAAAATTATTAGCCCCCCCAGGAATTGTGAAACTTCTTCCCAATGTTTGCAGCATTGATTAAACTTTATACAATCAAACATTCACCAGTGCTATTTAGTAGCTTTTGGTACATTTTGTAATATAAAATACATTTTACTGACAAACAAGAGACTTTGTGCGTCCCCAAGTAGAACCTTATATACCTGGCTGCAAATTTGCATTTGCTCTCACATGCCAAAATAGGCAGGGTCTTGCAACTAACTACACCACAACATTTTGCCCTGCGTAGATTAGTCCACACAACATTTAAATACATTTTAGGCTTGCTTCAAAGCTGATTGGTTAATTACTATAGGTGTGTTTTGAAAGCAAACATTCACGTGGGGCTAATATTTTGACCACCCCATTTAATATCAAATATAGTAAAAATGGAATGGTCAAAAATATTAGCCCCATGTCAAATCAAATCAAAGATAGCTTTATTGGCATGTCCAAGATTCATACAGGTATTGACAAAGCAAGGGGAAAAGGGGGGACATGGAAGGGGGTGGGGTAGGGGGGCAATGGCTAAACAGTCTGTGGACATTTTTTAGGTTTACATTTCCGTTATGCTCCTCTCAGTCTGTGGCATGCTGTGACATAGTGTGCAGCGATAGTCACTAGGGATTCTTCTTCTCCCAGTAAGATATATGTTTTTCTCTCATCTTCTAATGTGAGGAAGTCTGGGAATATTTCCATCAATTTTTTTAAGTAAGTGTCCCTGGTTGCAGTATTATATTTGGGGCAGTGCAGCAGGAAGTGGCTTTCATCCTCAAGGGTCTTCTGCTCACAGTGCTGGCATAATCACTCCTAACTGGGTTATACGTCTGTCTGTGTCTCCCAGACTCTATTTCGAGGTTGTGAGCACTCTGTAGACACTCAGGATTTTCCTCTCGAGTGTTTTGGAGCTTTTCCAGGTATGGTGCCATTTTATATTCTCTCTGGTGTATGGTTAGCTTCTGTGACAGTTTTATTTCACTCCTCCGTTTTTCCACATAGTCCTTTTTGCTCTTGGCTGTGGTGCGTTTTTATCAGTTCTGCTGATTTCACAGTCATTTAGTGTAAAGGATGGGCTCTGGGCTGACCTGTTTTTCCTCTGGAACACCATGGTTTAGATAATCTTTAGATTAATGAGGAGTGCTCATGTTGTGCTGAATTTCTCCAGGATTTTCAGGCTGTCTTGTAGACCTTCTTCAGTTGGCGACAGCAATAGGAGGTCATCTGCATACAGTAAGAACTTCATTGTTGTGTCATGTAGGATGAGTCCTGGTGCTGGTGAGGCCTCTAGGGCAGAGGCCAGTTTATTGATATATATATATGTTGAAAAGTGTTGGACTCTTACTGTATTTGTATTTTGTATCAGTGTTCATATTTGATGTATATCATTGTCTGTATCATTATGTATCACTTGTTTTGTTTTCTTGCATTGTACAGCACCACGGAATATGTTGGCGCTTTATAAATAAATAATAATAAAATAATAATAATAGTCTAGAAGCAGCTGTATTACCTCTGGTCTGTTGAGAGCCTCCTTATACTTTGTTGTTGACTCTCTGGACCATTTGAAGATGGGTGACAGGTTATACAGGCCAACATCATGTTGTTGTACAGAAGGTTTGCTTGAGGAATTGATGTATAGTAGGATTTGGTTGTGATCTGACAATGTGATCGTGGGGTAACTATGAAGGCATGGATAACTGCAGGACCCATGTCACTGATGGCATAGTCCACCACACTACTACCTATATGGGAGTTTAGTGTGTATCTCCCTAGAGAGTCCCCCTTGGTTCGGCCATTAAGGATGTGAAGTCTGAGACCTCTCCAGAGGTTCAGCAGTTGTTTTCCATACTTATTGACTGTGCTGTCATAGCGGTTTCTATCTCTCTGTATGGTTTCTATCTCTCTGTATGGTACTGGGTCTCAAGTCCAATCATATGGAAATTGCCATCTGAGGGGAGGTAGTCTTTTTCTGTTCCAGTTCTGGCATTTAGGTCCCCGCAGATAAGTATTTTCCCCAAGGTTTGGAAGTGGGCAGCCTCCCTTTGTAGGACTTGGTAGCTCTCTGTGTTAAAATATGGTGATTCTGCTGGTGCAATATATGCTGCACAGAGGTAAATGTTCGTCTGAGAGGAGATGATGGAGCTGCCTAACTTTACCCAGATGAGGCTGTTCCCTCTCTTGACTGGTTTGATGTATTCCTGTAGCTCCTCCTTACACCAAATTATAATCCCTCCTCTGTCTGGGTCCATGTCTCTAGGAGGATCTGTATGTCCACCTTTCTTAATCTTTCTTCAAAATCTGGGTCATTTATTTTGGTTCCAAATGCTGAAGCATCCAAACCTTGAATATTCCAGCTGCTAATTATTAGGGGTTTCATGTTGTATTTGTTTACCTTGTAATGAGTTATTTATGGGGCAGTCAGTTTTCCATAGTCCGGCCCTCAGCTTATTGTGTGCAACGAGGAGCATTTCACTTAGTTCTGCCATGTCAATGCTCTCTGGTCTTATGGTGGGAGGTTTCCACCTCTGTTGCCATCTCCTTGGATTTACATTTTAATTTAACCTCCCCGGCGTTCTATTGAGATCGCCAGGGAGGCTGCGGGAGGGTTTTTTTTAATTAAAAAAAAACTATTTCATGCAGCCAACTGAAAGTTGGCTGCATGAAAGCCCACTAGAGGGCGCTCCGGAGGCGTTCTTCCGATCGCCTCCGGCGCCCAGAATAAACAAGGAAGGCCGCAATGAGCGGCCTTCCTTGTTTTGCTTAGATCGTCGCCATAGCGACGAGCGGAGTGACGTCATGGACGTCAGCCGACGTCCTGACGTCAGCCGCCTCCGATCCAGCCCTTAGCGCTGGCCG
Source organism: Hyperolius riggenbachi (assembly GCF_040937935.1). NCBI lineage: Eukaryota > Metazoa > Chordata > Amphibia > Anura > Hyperoliidae > Hyperolius > Hyperolius riggenbachi. Next base: position 183,587,432 of record NC_090652.1, read on the forward strand.
GAACTTTTTGTTCCGGCTACGCTGGGCTCAGGCGGCTGGGGGGACCCTCTTTCGCCGCTGCTCGCGGCGAATCGCCGCAGAGCGGCGGCGATCAGGCAGCACACGCGGCTAGCAAAGTGCCGGCTGCGTGTGCTGCACTTTATTTGAAGAAAATCGGCCCAGCAGGGCCTGAGCGGCAGCCTCCGGCGATGATGGACGAGCTGAGCTCGTCCATACCGCTCAGGAGGTTAAGGAGTGATTTATGTGATGTCTTTTTGAGGTAGTCTGGCTTGGATTGGCTGGTACTGCGGCTGTCTGAGGTCTGGGCCCCAGGGGCCTGTTAAGCACCAGGTCTTTAACCCTCCTGGCGGTAACCCCGAGTTAGCCAGGAGGGTTAAAGACGTAGTTCGGGGTAAGCCGCGCAGGAGGATTTCTCAGGCCCTGCTGGGCCGATTTGCATATTTTTTTTTTTGCTACACGCAGCTAGCACTTTGCTAGCTGTGTATGCACACCGATTGCCGCCACTACCCGCCGATTCGCCGCTACCCGATGGGGCCCCCCCCCAGACCCCATGCGCTGCCTGGCCAATCAGTGCCAGGCAACACTGAGGGGTGGATCGTGACTCCCTTTGACATCACGTCATGGCGACGGGGAAAGCCCTAATGGTAATCCCGTTCAGAACGGGATTTCCAGACGGGCTTGATGCCGGAGGCGATCGAAGAGGGTGGGGGGATGTCGCTGCACAGCGGCTATCCTGTAGCGAGCCCTAGGCTCGCTACATGATTTAAAAAAAATAAAATAAAAAACTGCTGCGCTGCCCCCTGGCGGTTTTAATAGACCGCTAGGAGGGTTAAACTCTTTTGCCAGCAGGCTCACTCCATGCTTATTGAGATGTTTTTTTTATCATATAGATGTTGACATGATATAGAGGTATGTCCTACCAATTGTATGTTTGCTGAGGGGCTGATTTTGGTAGTCAGTTGTTTGTTTATATCCTGGATGGCCTGTGGAGAAATGTCTTTTCTTGGTAGCAATGAAGACAAGATGATTTTGGAGCCAGGGAATTTATTTTCTGTGGCCCTTATTAGTGATAACAGTTTGTCTGCAATGCTGTCTTGTGGATTGTCCAGATTGTTTGTCCCTGTGTGTATGATGATATGTTTAGGGGCAGTGAAGTGTGGATTAGTAATGACCTCTGCAGCTTTTTCTATATTTTTGTAACATATTTCACATGTCAATGTTTGCTTTCAAAACACACCTACAGTAATTAACCAATCAGCTTTGAAACCACACCTGTGCAGTAAATTAGCTTCCTAACAACACATGTGCAGGAAGTTGGCTTTCTAACATTCAATCAGCATAAAAAGCCTCCAAGGAACAGGGCATCTGAACACATGTGCACCATGCCAAACACAAAGGTAATCAGTCTGGAGCTCAGAAAGAAGATAGTAGAGGCTCATGATAAGGGGAAGACTACATTGCCATTTCCAAGCAATTCACGGTGTCTAGAACTGCTGTACATTGCATAATTGCCAAGTATAAACAGGCTACAGGAATACTGCGGCATTGATGGCATAGTTCTTCAGTGGTTCCAATCCTTCTTGAGTGGCAGAACCCAAAAGTGTCTGTGGGGCCCTTCCTGTCCACCCCTGTACCACTTAAGTATGGGGTGCCCCAGGGTTCTATCCTCTCTCCCCTGCTTTTCACCATTTACATGTTACCGCTTGGAAACCTAATCCAAAAACATGGCCTGACATACCACTGCTATGCGGACGACACCCAACTATATCTTTCCTTCAAGCCTGGTGTGACAGACCCAACTTTAACGATAAACGCCTGCTTATGTGAACTACAGCAATGGATGAATGACAACTGGCTGAAACTAAATGCAGACAAAACTGAAGTCCTTCTGATCGGAGGGCAGCGCATGACAACAAAACAACTTAACGTGCAGTCTTCACCACTGGGAATAGGAGGCACGGATCTACGCAGCTCTGATCATGTGCGTAGCCTGGGAATTCTAATTAATGGGGGTTTAAACTTCAGACCTTACATCTCTGCTGTGGTGAAATCATCCTATTTTCACCTTAAGAACATTGCAAAAATCAAGCACCTCATCCCCCCAGAAGATCTACCAACTTTAGTTCATGCCTTCATTACGTCCCGACTGGACTACTGCAATGCTCTCTACACTGGCCTTCCAAAAAAGGACTTGTACCGCCTACAGCTGATGCAGAATACTGCTTCCAGACTGTTAACCAACCAACCCCGTCACTGCCACATAACGCCAGTCCTGCACTCCCTTCACTGGCTACCTATAGAATGGAGGGTCCTATTCAAGATCGGCCTACTGACATTTAAATCACTGAATAATCTGACCCTGGATACATGAAAGAAATGTTGCAGCTGCGTAGCAATCCCCGCATTCTCAGATCCACAGGTTCTAATAATCTAGTCATACCCAGAGTCCACTTGGAAACTTTTGGTCCCAGAGCCTTCTGTCATGCTGCCCCTACATTTTGGAGCTCCTTACCTCAACAGATCAGGACAGCTCCATCCCTGGACGTGTATAAATCCAGACTGAAAACCCACCTGTTCAGTTTGGCATTTGCAGAAATATAACTTTTGTTGTGTGAATACTTAATCCTACTACCAATTACTGAATCTGAGAGAGCCTAAGCACTTTGAGTCCTACAGGAGAAAAGCGCTATAGAAATATTATTGTATTGTATTATTGTATAATGCTGGGGATACACGGTACGTTTCTGTACCGTGTATCGAGCAGCTGATGCCGGGACCTGATAATATTCAACAGGTCCGATGACAACGCTCGATCCCCGCCGGCGGACAATGGCAGGGAATCGAGCGGCTGATAAGGAAGTCCCGGCGGGGACGAGCAGGAGTCGATTGCTCCGTGTATGCCCAGCATAAGGAGACAACTTCTGTAAGAAACTAACCTGGCCATAAATGCATGATTTCTAGAACTCTGGTGAGGAAAATAGTCAGAGATGTCAGCATGAAGTCCCGGACATCTGCTGACCTGGACTCTTCTAGAGTTAATGTTTCAAGGAACCTAGTTGTGAGGGCTCTTCATCGTGGTGGGCTTCAAGGCCATCATCCCAGAAGAATCACTTTACTCAAAGAGCAGCACATCACAGGTTAACTGAGGTTTACCTGTGAACAATTGAAAAGTAAAGATTTGTTTTAGAAGTCTGTGTTTTGCTCTGATGAGACTAAACTGGATTTGTTTGGACACATGGATGTTGCTTATGTTTGGAGAAGAAAGGGAGAGGCCTTCAACCCTAGGAACACAGTTCCCACAGTTAAACATGGTGGTGGGAGCATATCGTGGGGCTGTTTTGCAGCCTCCGGCACATGGAGCCTTGTTTGGGTGCATGGCATCATGAAAAAAGAAAATTATATGGACGGACATTTTGAGGGAGAATATGCAGAAACCTGCTTGTAGATTAGGCTTAGTTCATCGCTGGGTCTTCTTACTAGACAATGACCCAAAGCCCACATCGACTTTAGTCGAACACCTTCTCAAGGATACTAAAACCAACCCACTGCACAGAGCCAAGACCTCAGTCCCATTGAGAATCTGTGGTGGGTGCTCAAAGTGAATGTTCATGCTCAAAAACCATGCAATTTGGACCAGCTTAAACAGTTTTGGAAGAATGGGCCAAAATCCCTCAGGAGACGAGTGCCAACCTAGTAAAGAACTACTCTAAGAGATTGTTGTCAGTTGTGGCTCAGAAAGGGTACAAAGTTGACTATTAATGGCCAAGGGGCTACTAATTCTAGTTGTCACATTTTTGATTTTTCTTGTTTCAACTCAGTGTATCAATAAAATCTCCTATTTAAATTTAGCAGATTTTTTTTTTTATTTTGTATTTGTTTCCACAATAACAAATACTTGTTAATGGTCCTTTTTATGAAGCAATCAAGAATATTGTCTAATTTCATAAAAGTGGCTAATAATTTTGGCTTCAACCGTATCTGGGTATTCTGTAGTACTGGTCCAAGCCCTATCCCATGAAGCCATGAACCAGAAAGTCTGAAACAGGCTGTATGCATGTTGTATTGATTTGGTTCTATAAAATGTATAAGTGGGGACATCCGCACCGTTCTGGCGAGGAAGGACGTAGCCTCTGCTAGCCCTGTGCCTGTTCAGGAATTAAGGCCTGAATTAACCTCCCCGGCGTTCTATTGAGATCGCCAGGGAGGCTGCGGGAGGGGGTTTTTTTCAATTAAAAAAAAAATATTTCATGCAGCCAACTGAAAGTTGGCTGCATGAAAGCCCACTAGAGGGCGCTCCGGAGGCGTTCTTCCGATCGCCTCCGGCGCCCAGAACAAACAAGGAAGGCCGCAATGAGCAGCCTTCCTTGTTTGGCTTTCCTCGTCGCCATGGCGACGAGCGGAGTGACGTCATGGACGTCAGCCGACGTCCTGACGTCAGACGCCTCCGATCCAGCCCTTAGCGCTGGCCGGAACTGATTGGTCCGGCTGCGCAGGGCTCGGGCGGCTGGGGGGACCCTCTTTCGCCGCTGCTCGCGGCGGATCGCCACAGAGCGGCGGCGATCAGGCAGCACACGCGGCTGGCAAAGTGCCGGCTGCGTGTGCTGCTTTTTATTTGAAGCAAATCGGCCCAGCAGGGCCTGAGCGGCAGCCTCCGGCGGTGATGGACGAGCTGAGCTCGTCCATACCGCTCAGGAGGTTAAGCACCTAGGAGATCGAAGGACATCCGCCTCGGACTCCCTGAGGTCTTGTGGCATGGGAGGCAAGAGGAAGGCAATCAAAACACCACTGGAGGCTGCTCCGAGCACAATTCAGATACTCCTGCAGTGACAGAACAATTTTAATCCAAGATGGCTGACGCTGCATCACAAAGCTCAGCTCCCTCCACACCAGAAAGGTCTGCATCCTGTGCACACTGTGACCACCCAGGTTCCTCTGCACTCTGCTCAGGCTCACAGGTGGATCAATTCAAGGAGCTTAAGTCTTTCTTTAAAACAAAGCTGGTCACGGCTGCATGGGACATCACTATCCAGATTAGAGATATTGGTGACAGGGTAAAAAAGCTTGAGACACGACATGATGTATTGGTGTACACTCTAGCAGATGATCAATGGCACCTGGATGCCCAAGATGACAGACTCCACCCTGGAAAATAAATTAGAGGATTTTTGAGAACCGAGCACGTTGATCTAACCTACACATTAGATGCCTCCCAGAGACCTTCACGGAGCTGAAAAAGATGGGGCTTAATCACTACCCGACCCACCCACAGTTTTAAAATGTCCTTTTGCTCCCTGTTAACGGACCAACGGACATTTTAAAATACCCCCCCCCCCCCCCCCGCGCCACCGTTAGCAATTGCGGGCCCCCTGCCGCGATTACAGCAGAGACCCACAGGGATTTGATTGGGAACAGGGAAGAATCCTTCCCTGAGCCAATCAGAGTAGCCATAAGCAAAGCTCATGGCTTCAACGAGAAGCCAATGAGATTTTCTCTTACAACACCCCCTCTGTCTCATAGAGAAAGAGAGTGTGAGGAAATCTAGTGGTCAAGAAAAAAAAAAAGTGAAAATTAAAAAAAAAAAATCACACTACATTTTACATATATTAAATTAAATAAAAATAATACCTCCTTCCCCCCTCTCTGAAATCCTCCCCCCCCCCCCCGTTACCAAAATAAAAGTACTTGTAAAGAAAAAAATGTCAAAATTAAATACAGAAAAAAAAACATAAAATTGTTACATTAGGGACTCCACGTTTCTACTTTGTATGGCATGAGGGTATGTTACTGTTATATTTGCATTTATGGGGTTGTAATTAGCGAATGCAAAAATGAAAAATGCACCTTTATTTCCAAGTAAAATATTATCGCCATACATTGTACTAGGGACATAATTTAAACATTGTAATAAACGGGACAAATGAGCAAATAAAATATGTGGGTTTTATTTACAGTAGCACATTTTATTTTAAAACTATAGTGGCTGAAAACTGAGGAATAAGATTCAAGTTCCAATAAGATTCAAGTTCTAAACTGTTATTCCCCGCCAGAACAAGCATTTGAGACCATACTTGAGGTTGTTCCATATATTTACCCAACACTATGCTCTTCTGGGAGGCGCGTAACAATAGACCCTGCAGGGAATGCAGTTGCAGGGGGGCCCAAAAACTGCAGGGAGCCTTGTAGGGGGAGAAGTGTATTTTCCCTGTCCTGAGAGACTGACAACTAAGGGCACGGAAAGAAAAACTTTTTGCTCTCTGCATAATTGTTCTAATGACTGTATCTGCTCAGCCACTCATAAGGAATTATACAAAGTTTTTTAGACAAAGATTTGTAGACAGTCCCTATTCAGTGTGCAGCAAAGTCTTGTGTATATCTCCCTGCCCCAGCCTCATTACCCCCTCCCCAAGTGCTCTGTACTGTAGTGATACTGGAGAAGTCTGCAGAGCCAGTCCTGCTACATCAGAGAGACAGAGTCACTGTAATAAGCTGAGGCTGGAAGCACACTCATCTGACGGTTTTCTTTATGCATTTTGTGGACACCATGTGTGTCTGTACATGTGAAAACATGCACACTTTATCAGAGAAGCTAATGTAAATGATAGAGAAAATGCGTGCAGTGCTTCACTGGTGTCTGTTTTTATCTGCATGGGTAAAACACATTCAAGTGTGCACTAGCCAATTGAATAACATTGGTTCTCAGTTTACCTGTGCAGAAAGCAGGATATGGGGGGGGGGGGGGCATACAAAGTTTTGCAGGGGGGCCCAGTGATTTCTAGTCACGCCCCTGTCTATTGGTGTGATGATTTTAATTTTACCCTGCGCGATTCCTTCGAAAAATCAAGGCCCTCCCTTGATAAACATTCTAAGAAGCAGAGGGATTCCCTCCAGGCTCTACTTGATGAAAATTTCCTTTTTGACGCCTGGAGGGAATGCATCGGAGAGAGGAGAGGATACACACACCACTAAATTGTTCATAACACTTATGCAAAACTGGATCATGTGTTGCTTCTGACCTCTATGGTTCCCCAATTATTGTATGTTAAACATACAGTATACAGACCTCCTTATCTGATCATGACACTGCGTTTGTCTGTATGGATATGCTAATGCCTGCTTTCCGTAGACTTTACTTAAAGTAAACCTAAAATGGGCAAAGTAAAAGATTTATACTTCCTCCAGACCCATGAGCGCTGATGCGGCCCTCATTGTCCTCCAGAGTTCCTCTGTTCCATGGTATCGGTCCCGATAGTCTCTCTCAGTTGCACCAGTCGGTTCAAATGTGTGATACTTGCCATATCCAATTCTATAGCCAAGCTGGACTTGGCTGAGTTCTTAGACCAGGTTTGGTTTCCTGTGCTTAACTCCAAAGTTCATGTCTGTCTTAAAGAACCTATTACAGAACTGGAAGTAACCAAAGCTATCCAAAAACTGAAGCTTAAAGAGAAACTCCAACCAAGAATTGAACTTTATCCCAATCAGTAGCTGATACCCCCTTTTACATGAGAAATATATTGCTTTTCACAAACAGACCATCAGGGGGCGCTGTATGACTGATTTTGTGCTGAAACCCCTCCCACAAGAAGCTCTGGGACCTCGGTACTTTTGGCAGTTTGTTACAATGTTACAAGGTTCACAGACAGGAATTAGCTGTTTACAGCTGTCTCTAACAGCCAAAACAGCTAGCAGCAGCTACATAACCTGCCCACAGTAAAAATGTCACCATGTAATAAATGTCAGAATGTAAATCGCGGAGAGGAAAGATTTTACAATGAGCAAACACTGACTAAATCATTTATACATAATTATTGTAAAAATGAAGCACTTTTTTTATTACATTATTTTCACTGGAGTTCCTCTTTAAGAAGGCCCAGGCCCAGATGGCCTTTCTGCCGTTCACTATAAAAATTGCTCACCGTACCTCACTATGCCTCTTACCACTGCCCTTATTGCCCTGCATAAAATGAAATAAGTCCTCCATGAATTTGTAGCCTCTCAAATTACCATTATTCCCGAACCACAAAAAGACCTCCTAAACCTAAAACACTTATGCCCAATAGCGCAATATCTCTCTCGAACCTAAACTATAAAATTCTGACAGCTATAATGGCAGCTCGTCTCAATAGGTTCTTGCCTCATTTGAACTTCAGGGGCCAAGTTGGGTTTATTCCATTTAGACATGCAAGTGATAGATTGCGGATGAGCTTTAAAACCTAGCCCACGCTCAGCGTCATAAGGCCCATTGGTCTTATTATCCTTAGATCTAGAAATTGCCTTTGATACTGTGACTTGGCCATATTTGTTCAAGGTCTTTTAGAGGATTGGGATCCGTGGGTTTTTTTTGCGTTGTCTTTACCCAACTGTACTCTCCCTCCCAAGCAACCTTAAAATTATCAAGTACCTCTCATCAACCTATAAATATTTCTCGGGGGGATTAGACGGGTGTCCCTTGTCCCCTGCAATATTTGCATTAGCTATGGAGCCATTGGCTGAATTTATTCGTATTTTTACCCTCCTGAAATATCAGGTTATACAAACCACCATATGAAAGTAAGCTTTGTTGGCTGAAGATGTCCTACTTGCCCTTACAAACCTGATGAATGTTGATCTCAAATCTTCTGAGAGCCTTCAAGACATTTGAGCATGTTCCTGGTCTACTCTTGAATATAGAAAGATTTTAATGTTTTGTAACTATAGTAGTTCTAGTGAAGTAGTGAAGACATAGATAGGACTGTGTAAAGATATCTCTAAATTCTATATGTGGAACTACACTGCTCAAAACATAAAGGGAACACACAAATAATACATCCTAGATCTGAATGAATGAATTAAATATTCATATTAAATATTGCGTTCTTTACATAGTGGAATGTGCTGACAACAAAATCACACAAAAATTATCAATGAAAATCACATTTATCAACCCATGGAGGTTGTCACACTCAAAATTAAAGTGGTACACTCAAAATTAAAGTGTAAAAAAACACTACAGGCTGATCAAACTTTGATATAATGTCCTCAAAACAACAGAAAATGAGTCTCGGTAGTGTGTGTGGCCTCCACATGCCTGTATGAACTCCCTACAATGCCTGGTCATGCTCCTGATGAGGTGGCAGATGGTCTCCTGAGGGATTTCATTCCAGACCAGTCCTGCACGGTGTTGGACTGTAAACACAACCCCCTCCTGTGGACATCAGGCCCTCATACCACCCTAACGGAGTCTGTTTCTGACACACATGCACATTTGTGGCCTGCTGGAGATCATTTTGCAGGCCTCTGGCAGTGCTTCTCCTGTTCCTCCTTGCACAAAGGTGGAGGTCGCAGTTCTGCTGCTGGGTTGTTGCCCTCCTATGGCCTCCTCCACATTTCCTGATGTCTTGCCACAGCATGCATTGATGTGCCATCCTGGATGAGCTGCACTACCAATGCCACTTGTGTAGGTTGTAGACTTGGTCTCATGCTACGAGTGAAAGCACCACCACCATTCAAAAGTGACCAAAACATCAGCCAGAATGCATAAGAACTGAGAAGTGGTCTGTGGTCACCACCTGCAGAACCACTTCTTTATTGGGGATGTCTTGCTAATTGCCTGCTGTCTATTCCATTTGCGCAACAGCATGTGAAAAAGAGCTTGACTCACAAAGCAGCAATAACTGTTATCACGCTGTGAAAAGTGCTTCGCATGAAATTTAGCGTGAAAACAGTTATCGTGTGCAAAAATTCACGTTCGTGCGATAATGCAAATTTTTGCATGTTAACGTTCCGCGTTCGCACGATAAATTTGCGTTATTGCGCGAACGCGAGCAAAATACTTTTTCACAGCCGGGATAACAGTTATCACTGCTTTGTGAATCAAGCCCATTGATTGTTAATCAGTATTGCTACCTAGTGGACAGTTTGAATACACAGAAGTGTGATCGACTTGGAGTTACATTATGTTATGTGTTCCCTTTATTTTTATCCCTCATTCAAGAATTGCTGACTCTCCTATCTAAATGGGATTTCCCCCACTTATCATGGTTAGGTCATGTTACAGCTTTCACGATGTCTTGGCTGCCTAAGTTGACTTACTATTTCAGGGTCCTACCAGCATGCTTGCATACCCCTGACACTGACAAATTTCAGTCAGAACTCTTCATATTTATTTGGAGGAATAAGTGGCCCAAGATTTCAAGGAGGAAAATGCACTGTCATAGGAAGGAGGGCGGTCTCTCACTTTCCCACACCTGATGGAGATACTCTAATGCCTCTCAATTGGGCCTCTACCACTAGTTTACACTGGCGTGCACACCAACAAGTACAAGTGTGTACTTTTTTAGCCCCCATATAATGGAAAGTTGCCTTGTGGTCCTCAAAACTCCTCCCTAGAGAAGCAGCTAGTGAATCCCCATTCACAACCCACACTCTCTATATATCGCGGTAAGTATGGTTTTAAGCTGGGCTTCAGTTAAAAGTCTCCCCCTTGGTGGATATCTTTCATAACCTAGACTTTGTGCCTTTCGACAATACCTCGGCCTATCAGTTGTTATTGAAACGTTGTTTGGTATCACTTAAAAACTTCCTGGTACAATGGAAATTTAGTACCTGCAGCCAGTTCCAATCCATTGTGCCAGTGCCTCCTTTTGAATTCTTGAAGGTTAGACAAACATTTCATTATCTCAGTACTTTAGCTAAATCTGGGCAGGATATCCTTCAAAGCTTATTCGAAAGTAAAGCAGCCCATACACTCAGCCGATTTTCTGGCCGACCGATCGATCCCGATCGATCGATCAATCGATTGCAAATCGGTTGGCCAATCGACCGATCGACGGCCGATTTCGATCGATTTCGATGGATTTCCATCGAACTTGCAGGGTGGAAAATTTAGGTCGATCTGATGAGATTGCTTATCAGTTTGCATTGGCCTTAATGGAAATCTGATGGCAAAAAAATGCCATCAGATCGAATTTCAATAGATTTCAAACTGAAATCTATTGGAATTCTATCCTGGTAAAAAATGTTCTAAAAACGCATCAGATAGACCATCAGATGCATTTCTTATCTATCTGCTGCCAATCTGACGAGTGTATGGGCACCTTAAGTGCCTTATAGACCTTTTGATAAAGAGTATCCTGTCTATGTTGTGTTCTTACTTCAACCAACCACCCCCTGATTAACCTCCTGAGTGTTACGCCGCTCAGGAGGTTATGTAACTTTGTGCCCTAGTATGAATAAATGTGCAGTAATAGCTGGAAAACCTTTAGCTAGCACTAGGCTAAAAGTAAAAGTGTCCGGCACCCCCAGATCCCACCAGTTTATACATTACCCAGCCTGGCTCCAGCGATCGGCGCAGCTTCCCCAGACAGCTCCGGTCTTTACTATGGGGAGGATCGCACATGACGTCATGACGTCGCTGACGTCATACGCAAACCCGATCCTCCCCATAGAAAGAGACCGGAGCTGTGCAGGGAGGCTGCGTGATCGCTGGATCCGGGCAGGGTAATGTATAAACGGGGGGATCGCAGGGGATCCGGGAATGCTGGACACTTTTACTAGCTAGCCTAGTGCTAGCTAAAGGTTTTCCAGCTATTACTGCACATTTATTCATTTTATTCATACTGGGGCACTCCTGAGGACAGACAGCAGTATGCCCGACACAGTGTCGGGCATACCGCTAAGGAGGTTTTTCTGGCAGAGATTAGACCAGCTAATTTCTGTCGGTAAAGTACTTTTGTGAGGTATTTTAGACATGAGGATGGAGCTTTTTGAATTAATTATGCAGGAGTTTAATTGTATATAGAGGAGAGCACATCAGAGGAAAAGGATGACAGTCATAGTTACTCGTATGTTTAGACCTTGTACGGTAATTAGACCTAATTACCAAATGTTTTACACCAGGTCTAAAAACATTCGGTAATCCCTTTTGATGCAACTGATTGCTGGTTTACACCAAACCATCAGTAGACTAGTCTAAACTGCTTAGTGAATTGAGTCCTATGTTTCTGTGGCTGCAGTTCTGTAAGTATGACTTACCACACCTGATGAACATGCCCAGCCATCTCTAGGTTTTGGTCTAGAGTCTAGACTGACAAGCTTGATAACTCGACTCTTCACACCTAGAGTCTGTAAAGATACAAAGGTTGAAACCCTCTTTGTCTTTGTCTTATAATCCAAAATTGACCATGTTATGACATGTGAACGTCTCAATGCCCTTATCCAGAATACGATAGCCAAATTCACAATAATCTGAGAGCCCTGGATTGAGATGAGCAGTTGAGTCTTGAGTTGCTGTATTTGACTTCCTGCTGTCTGTGTTCCCACCGCCAGGGTCCACAGAATTATGCGCTGCTGCCATGCACCACTAGCTATTACACCACAAATTTAGCTATGCTGATGTTGAAGAAAAAAATTTACAACAGTAGAGTTCTGTAAGGGAAAAAAAATTAAGTTGGGTACAAGAGGAAGAATATGAACACAAAACAAAAAAAAAGATGATGGTGGTGAAGAAGAAGAATAACCAGGAGAAGAAGAAGGAGAAGAAGAGTTTTCAATCAATTTTTTTTTTAAATTACACCTATCTAAATGTGATTTCCGTTTTTTAAAAAAAAAGGCCATCCGAATTCGCGAACACCAATTTTTCCTGAATTCAGTTACCAATCACGAATCGAATTCAAATCGAATTCGATGGTCGCGATCGAACGCGAATCCGAATTTGCCCCGGACCCGAATTCGAATGTACTTGAATCGAATTTGGGTACATTTGAGGATGCCTGCCTATCAGCAATGTATCTGGCCAATTCACCACAGTTGTTCAATCAGCAATCTGTTGGGCTCACTATGGTATCCACATTCAGTTCTGTTATGTCTTTTGTGTGTAAATTGTAATTAACTTCACACTGGTCATCATCACCAGAGGTAATGGTTGTTCCAGTGGTTGCAGGGCTGCTTTAGCTGCATGGTCTCCTCTACGGTTCCCTTTTGCTTCAGGAGAGTCAGATTTTGTGTGTGCTTTCACTTTCAGGATGGCCACTCTCAGGAAGAAAGGAGCTCTTTATGCCACCAGGACAAGTCTTGCTAAGTAGTAGCCAATAGGTCTGTGTCACCCGCCATGGATTTGAGTTAAAACTCCAGTGGCATGGCCTTCTCGCTCTATGACATACAGATGGAAGGTTAGTGAGTAGTTGGGTAGGCCCAAAGCAGGGGAGAATAAAACTGCCTCCTTCAGTAGATGGAAGCTGGTGATAGCTTCTGGCATCAGTTAGAAAGGAATGGCGGTAATGCAGTCATAAGGCTTGATTCACAAAGCGGTGCTAACAGTTAGCACCCTGGTGAAAAGCCCCTTATCACGCCTAAACTCAGTTTAGGCGTGATAAGTTTAGGCGTGATAAGTTTAGGCGTGATAAGTTTACGCACCAACTGGGTTAGCACCCCAGTGCACAGCTGATCCAAAGTTTTGCGCTAGCAAAGTCTGGTGCACTTCGCATAGAGTTTAATAGCGCTGCTTTGCGCGCGATCTAAACGTATCTAAACTTATCACGCCTAAACTTATCGCGCCTAAACTGGCTTTTCACCAGCGTGGTGCAATGGTTATCATGCCTAAAGTCTTTTACTGGGTTAGCACCGCTTTGTGAATCGAGCCCATAGAAATGTTGCATCAGGAGAGAGGCATCCACAATCCAGGGTTGGCAGTAGGAGATGAGGCCCAAGAAGGCCTGAAGTTGTCTTGCAGTTTTTGGGATCTTCAGATCAGCGATAGCAAGTTACTTTTCTTCTGTAAGATGTTCCTTCACTTTGCTGATGTAGTGGCCCAGAAAGTTGACTTTTTCTCTGACCCACTGCACTTTCTTTTGTGACACCTTGCAACCTTTTCCAGCCAGAAACTTCAGAAGTGAGATGGTTAGTGCTTCACCCCTATACTTAGTTTGAATGCATAATTAAAGGTCATCAATATATTAAATAACTGTTGCATCTGGGTGCTGCTGTTGCCATTCCTCCAAGACTGAAGACATGGGCCTTGATTCACAAAGCGGTGCTAACTGTTAGCACGTCTGTGAAAACCCCCTTAGCATGCCTAAAAGGACTTTTCGCACGCTAATTTGCACGCGAACCACATCGCGAGCAAAGTTATGCGCGCAAAACTTTACGCGCGCACTGCACAGAGCGCAGGGCGCTCCGTGCGAAGTGCCTATTAAAGCCTATGGGACTTAGCGCGCGCATAGGACTTTGTGCGCGGTACTTAGTGCGCGATCTGATTGAGAAAACCGGTGCTAACCTACTTAGCACCCTGGCTAAGCGCGCCTAAAGACTTAAGACGTGCTAAGTAGGTTAGCACAGCATAGTGAATCAAGCCCATGGCCTTGCTGAACTGTGAAGGACTGTCCTGTGCTCGTTGTGGCATGAAAATCCAGGTGTATTGTTTCCCTGCATGGGTGAAAGCAAACAGGTACTGGGTGTCTTCATGCAAGGGGATGCGGAAAAAAGCATTGGCTAAATCGATCATGGTAAAGAAAGTCTCCCCTGGCAGTATGGCAGGCAGCAAGGTGTGTGGATTGGGGACGATGGGAGATTCCCGGACTGTAGTTTCATTAATTACCCTCAGGTCTTGCACTAAACAGTAAGTGTCAGAACGGCCCTTTTCTCCCTTCTTCTTCATGGGAAAGAGAGGTGTTATTGCAGGGTGAAGTGGTAGGTTCGATTACACCTGAGGTCAGGTAGGCATGAAGCTGTGAAGTGATGGTATCCATTTGTGCCATGGACAAGGACTACTGAGGTTTTTGAGGTAGAAGTGCTCCTGCTTTAAGGGTGATGTGGACAGGCTGGACATGAAGGCGTTCTATGTCTTCTGGGCAGGTCGACCACACAACCGGTGGTTTTTGGGCGAGCGCATGCAGAGAGTTGTTGGTGGAATGTGACGTACTGTCAGCATCCATCATTAGGGCAGCAACAATTATGGCAGTTTCTTCTGGTAGGGAAGGGGAAGTGAGTTCCATTGCGCCATCTGAACGGTACGAGATAACTGCCTGCTTTTCTTTAGCAAATCAGAGCCTAGGAGATTGATGGGGCAGGTATCAGATACCAAAAACTGCTCAACAAGGGGCGTTATTGGTTGTGGGCCAGCGTACAAGTTGATAGGTTTAGTCAAGGGACAGGGTTGGGCCTTCCCATCAACATCTACACAAAAAATCAATGTAGAAGAATCAATTTCCACCCCCATGGCAAGTGTGCATGAACATAGTACACTGCAGGCTGCACCATTATCCACCAAAAAAGAATTCCCCCCCCCCCCCTAATGTTTAGGCTAATTTGGGTGACAGGGCCATTAGAAGGGGCACCTGCTGAGGTAGATAAGGTAAGTGTTGGGGAGGTTGAGGTAGATAAGGGTGGTGGAACTAGCTTGTTGATTTCCTATAGGAGAGGGGTTGGTAGAAGAGGGTATGATTCACCAGGGAACCCAGCGAGGAGCGGAGTGGAATGTAATGGAGGACCAGGCCTTTAATGCCCGCTCGGGCATTCTCTCCGGAAATGGCTGCACCCTCCGCAGTTGAATGTTTATAAGTAAGGATGTTGGGTATGATTTAGTAAGCCCCTACCCACAACTCAGTGGGAAGGTCGGCAGAGGGAGGTTCAGTCAACGCCATTACAGCAGCATGGCGCTGAAGACCAGTGGTTTCTATTCCCTTTCATTGGCTCCTTACCATGTGATCACTATGAGCCAATCACAGTGATCACTAGGCAGAAAGCAACAAAGTTGCTTTCTCTCCCGCTCTCCCTGTCGCTCTGCAGTGATCTCTGGACATCACTGCTCTCTGGACGCTCTGCTGCTGATTTATGTCTGTGTCTCACAGACCATAATACACATATTCACCCCATAACCCCTCTGATCCCTTCCAATCCACCTCCCTAGTGTGTAGGTGTAGTGTATATTCAGTGCATCGTAGATAGCATTGTAAATATCGTTATACAGTATAGTGTAGAGAGGAGTGTAAATATAGTGTATATACGGTATAGTCAGTGGCGTCTCTAGGGGCGGGCGCAGGGGGCGGGGCGCTCCGGGTGTCATCATGGGAAGGGGGTGACACCCGGGCAGAAGTCCATTGGCGGTAGGGAAATGTAGTGAGGACGCAGGGAGGGAGCCAACTTCATTCCTCCTTCCCACACCACTGGACAAAGGAGGGGGTCCTTTGCAGCATGCAGGGCAGCTTTATAAGTCTCTATCACCTGACCTGCTGCTCCTGATGTACCCTCCGTATTGAATCAGCGCAGGCAGAAATGAAGGTACACCATCCATCCACCAGCCGGCTGCTCTCACTACTTCCTGTTCTCTGCATGTTGCGTTATTACACGGGACGTGCAATGAGAGAAGGCAAGACAGTGGTCGGCTTGTGATGAGGATGGACGGTGTACTCTTCATTCCTGCCTGTGCCGATTCAACAGGGAGGGAACATCAGGAGCAGCCGAGCAGGTGATAGAGACATATCAAGCCGTAGTGAGGGGGGAATAACTTGGTCTTCTTGTGAGTGCACGGGGAGAGGGGAGCAGGCAGTCCTGACACCAAAAGCTGATGCAGCTGATCAAACTCTCCCACACTCCCACAGTAGCTATTCCATGCCGCCGAAGTTCAGCAAGGATGCACATATAGTTAACAGCACACATGATTAAACAGGGTGAGTGCTGAACTATTTATGACTCCCTGTGGCTCTTAGTGCAGTCTTACGGATCCCCCCTCCCCCGCAATGATGTTTTTCCTGAGCAACAGGCTAAGTACACAGGGAAAAACTTGTATAGCATCCACGCTCCAGGGAGCTGAAGGTTTGGATATTTGGTACTTTTAGCTGCAGCCCCCCCCCCCCCGGCTATCTTTTCAACTTTTATTGCTCCCCCATCCTGACTTCTAAACCCCCCACCCTGACTGACCCTTTCCTCTTCCTCAGCAGGCTGCAGCCAGTCACCTTCTGCTAGTCTTTCCCCTCACCTTCAGCAGGTTGCTGAAACCTCTTATCTATTCTCCCCTCCACTTCCACCTCTTTCTGCCACCCTTTACTCCCCTGCTGTCAACCTCCCCTGCTCCCACCTCTCTGCCACCCTTTCCTTGCTTGCTGACCCCCTCTCTGCCACCTTTCTGCTATCCTCCCCTCCCCTCTGGACCCCTCTCTGCCATCCTCCTTTTCTGTCACCCATATACCACCCTCCCCTGCCCTGCTGACACCTATCTGCCATCCTCCCCTTCTATCACCCTTATACCACCCTCCCCTGCCCTGCTGACACCTATCTGCCATGCTCCCCTTCTGTCACCCTTATACCACCCTCTCCTGCTGACACCTATCTCCTACGCTCCCTTCCTGTCACCTCTGTACCACCCTCCCTCTCCTGCTGTCCCCTCTCTGCCAACCTCCCCTCCTGTCACCTCAATGCCACCCTCCCCAGCTTAACCCTCTCTATTACCCTCCCCTCCTGTCACCTATCTGCCATCCTTCCTTGCTGTCACCTATCTCCCACCTTCTACTCCCCTTCTGTCACCTCTCTGCTGATGGGTGCATCCAGTTAATTGGGCATGCTAACTAACTGTACATAGTCATGTCACTGACTGTCCTCAGAGGACCTCCCACTCTAATACTACCATTGTTATAGTCTAACGTCCTACCATATTATTATTATGTATTTATATAGCACTGACATCTCCTGCAGCACTTTATAGAGTTTATAGAGCATGTCAATGACTGTCCTCCAAGGAGCTCACAATCTAATCCTATCATAGTCATAGTCTAATGTCCTAGCATATTATTATGTATTTATATAGCACTGACAGGGGTTACCCTTCGGATTTACTGTCTGAGGTGGAACAATTGACAGATTCACTGTCATTATCCACTTTCTCACAGAGTCCTGAAAGGGATAAAAGTCTACCCTTCGCATGCCAACATCATGGCCAGTCCAGAAAAGTACAGGCATGTATATGTAAACACTGGAACATTTTAAACAGTACTTACCCTGAGATTCTGGGGTTTGCCTCCCCCCTGTCATTGCATACAGAAAAAATACTACAATTGGGAACAAATTGATTCGATCTGATTTTATACCAGAGACGAAACGACAAACGACCACATTTTTGGGTGCCCCCTGTCTTGGTAGCTTCCCTTGCTTTTCTTGCAGTGAGTGCTCAAATATGACTAAAGGCCAATGGTTTGAGGATAGCCGGGGAAACAAAAAAATAAAAAATCAATATTTTCCTCACGTCAAAGCTCCTATGTTGTCTATCTTTTGCGGTGCCCTTGCATGCTGTTTTAAATTGGCGAAATGACGCAAAAAGTGCGCGATCGTATTGGACAACATAGGAGCTCTGTACGTGATGGACATTGTGAGCTTCCGGTGGCCAGACATTGTGTGGATAAGGGTCACAAGTGATCTCAAATTTATGATCCTATATCATATACCTAAATTAAGGAGAGGTGGTGATCGCATTATTAAATTAAAACAGCGTGAAGTGTTTTGGATAGAGAAATTGGAGACCTTATTCCCCTCTGGATTAAACAGGGATTACGATTTCCATCAGTTTTTGTGATTTGGCAGGTCACCATGGAAACATCCATACCAACGTGGAACTACTGGATTCTTTGGATATGGACTTGAAATATTATTGTACAGTCAGATAAGTGGGACTTTATAACATGCATTTTGCTGCTACATTTAATGCTGACATCTAATTTTGCATTTTATTTGCATTTAATTCACCTTCATTTGGTTTTGATCTTGGATTTCAGGCCTACAAGAGTTCACTTCCTGTGTGGGCGTGTATATAATTGTTTCAATCTCTGTGTGTTACTAGCATGACAAAGGGCGGGGACGCCTGAAACTGTTGCTTGTATCATTCATTGTTTGGCACTGGTCGCATACACTGCTCGATTTGCCATCAGATCGACCAACAGATAGATCCCTCTCTGATCGAATCTGATCAGAGAGGGATCGTATGGCTGCCTTTACTGCAAACAGATTGTGAATCGATTTCAGCATGAAATCGATTCACCATCTGTGGAGCTGTAGGGTGCTCTACTGTTTAAACTTCCTGTCCGGACAGGAAGAAGTGAAGCCTGCCTGAGCCCAGCGGAGAAGGAGCAGCGGCGACAGCGGGGACACACGGCGGCAGAGCAGGTAATGTATTGCCACTAGTGTCAGTCGTTGGGCATTCGAACGTCACTATCGACGCACTCCCAACCTGCCGGCGACCAAGCAAAATCTTCCTCACAGACGGATCGACAGCAACTATCGATTTCGGACGTAAATCGATCGTTCGGTCAGCGTTTGCGCAACGATTTCACAACAGATTCGATCACAGTGAAAATTGTTAGATGTAAGGGCCCCTTTAAAGAGCATTTGTGTGCTGCAGACCCTTGTGGACTTTGTATTGCTTTGAGGACTTGGGGAATCCTCTGCTCTGCCTGCATACACATTCCTGTGTGGAAATACATGTGGTGCTGCTGATCCACTGATCTAAAATATATATATATATATATATATATATATATATATATATATATATATATATATATACAGGGAGTGCAGAATTATTAGGCAAATGAGTATTTTGACCACATCATCCTCTTTATGCATGTTGTCTTACTCCAAACTGTATAGGCTCGAAAGCCTGCTACCAGTTAAGCATATTAGGTGATGTGCATCTCTGTAATGAGAAGGGGTGTGGTCTAATGACATCAACACCCTATATCAGGTGTGCATAATTATTAGGCAACTTCCTTTCCTTTGGCAAAATGGGTCAAAAGAAGGACTTGACAGGCTCAGAAAAGTCAAAAATAGTGAGATATCTTGAAAAGGGATGCAGCACTCTTAAAATTACAAAGCTTCTGAAGCGTGATCATCGAACAATCAAGCGTTTCATTCAAAATAGTCAACAGGGTCGCAAGAAGCGTGTGGAAAAACCAAGGCGCAAAATAACTGCCCATGAACTGAGAAAAGTCAAGCGTGCAGCTGCCAAGATGCCACTTGCCACCAGTTTGGCCATATTTCAGAGCTGCAACATCACTGGAGTGTCCAAAAGCACAAGGTGTGCAATACTCAGAGACATGGCCAAGGTAAGAAAGGCTGAAAGACGACCACCACTGAACAAGACACACAAGCTGAAACGTCAAGACTGGGCCAAGAAATATCTCAAGACTGATTTTTCTAAGGTTTTATGGACTGATGAAATGAGAGTGAGTCTTGATGGGCCAGATGGATGGGCCCGTGGCTGGATTGGTAAAGGGCAGAGAGCTCCAGACTGAGACGCCAGCAAGGTGGAGGTGGAGTACTGGTTTGGGCTGGTATCATCAAAGATGAGCTTGTGGGGCCTTTTCGGGTTGAGGATGGAGTCAAGCTCAACTCCCAGTCCTACTGCCAGTTTCTGGAAGACACCTTCTTCAAGCAGTGGTACAGGAAGAAGTCTGCATCCTTCAAGAAAAACATGATTTTCATGCAGGACAATGCTCCATCACACGCGTCCAAGTACAAAGCGTGGCTGGCAAGAAAGGGTATAAAAGAAGAAAAACTAATGACATGGCCTCCTTGTTCACCTGATCTGAACCCCATTGAGAACCTGTGGTCCATCATAAAATGTGAGATTTACAAGGAGGGAAAACAGTACACCTCTCTGAACAGTGTCTGGGAGGCTGTGGTTGCTGCTGCACGCAATGTTGTTGGTGAACAGATCAAAACACGGGCAGAATCCATGGATGGCAGGCTTTTGAGTGTCCTTGCAAAGGAAGGTGGCTATATTGGTCACTGATTTGTTTTTGTTTTGTTTTTGAATGTCAGAAATGTATATTTGTGAATGTTGAGATGTTATATTGGTTTCACTAGTAAAAATAAATAATTGAAATGGGTATATATTTGTTTTTTGTTAAGATGCCTAATAATTATGCACAGTAATAGTCACCAGCACACACAGATATCCCCCTAAAATAGCTAAAACTAAAAACAAACTAAAATCTACTTTCAAAAATATTCAACTTTGATATTGATGAGTTTTTTGGGTTCATTGAGAACATGGTTGTTGTTCAATAATAAAATTATTCCTCAAAAATACCACTTGCCTCAGTGTTCTCCCCAGGCTTAATTAGGTGGGCGGGCCGCCCGGGTGTTTTGAAACCCCGCCCGCCTGTTGGTATGCACTTGCGTAGCTAGCAAATGTCACTGCTGTAATCTGCAGGCAGGAGCGCTCGGCTGGGGCACGGAAGCAAAAGCCATCGCAAGCAAAAGCCATCGCTTTGCAGTGCAGGAGCGCTCCTCTGCCTGGGTGACCTCACCTTCCTAGTGGAGCTGTGATTGGCTGGGCGGGTTGTAAGGGGCGGGACTTGGGCAGCACGATAAGACAGAACAGCAGCCGTCCGCATACACATGCTGGCAGGCTAATGCTGTGTGACTTGAGGCTGGGGAGAGAGCCTGGGGCTGCAGGCAGACTCTCACTCCCCAGCAAATATGGACAATTGTTTCCTCTGCCTTGGGCTGGCTGCATGAATGTCAGCAGCCAGTCCCATCCTCTCCAGGCAGCTCCGAGGCTGAGTCACATGTGATCGGGCAGTGCAGGGCACGGAGTTCTGCCGCCCCGCCCCCTTTTTCCCCGGCTGCTTGACTTCAACACACACGCTCTTCTGATGTGGTGGGAGAAGTTGTAAACTCTGCAGATAAGTAATGATCTCCCCTCCACTGGATGAGGTCTCTGCTATTGTCCTCTAACCAGCAGGAGCACGTTTTATCTGATTTTTCAGCTTGTGAGAGGGCAGGGAGCTGTCAAGCTAGGGGACTGATAAAACAAACATGACTGCATTGACCTGCAATTTAGATTAGCTGACTTGGAGGGGATGGAGGCTGCTGCTGACTCGTTTCTGTCTCAATCCCGTATTATTATTATTATTTGGTATTTATATAGCACAAACATCTGCTGCAGTGCTGTACAGAGTATATTGTCTTGTCATTTAACTGTCCCTTAGAGCGGCTCACAATCTAATTCCTACCATAGTCATATGTCATATGTATGTATCATGTAGTGTATGTTTTGTAGTCTAGGGCCAATTTAGGGGGGGCCAATTAACTTATCTGTGTGGTTTTAGGATGTGGGAGGAAACCGGAGTGCCCGGAGGAAACCCACACAGACACTGAGAGAACATACAAACTTGTAGATGGTGCCCTGGCTGGCATTCAAACGGGGGACCCAGCGCTGCAAGGAAAGAGTGCTAACCACTACGTCACCATGATGCCCAAACCAGTCTCCCCATGAAATGCAACTGTAACACCCATTTGTAGTGTTCTTCCCAAGCTCTTTAAGACAGTTGTTTCACCTGGCTAATTTTGAGGAGCACCTGGCTCAACTCCTCATTCTCCTCCTTATACTGTAAGGGGGAAAAAAATCCCCCCCTCGCAACTCGCACACCACCCGGCTACTCTTTCATGCCACCCGGCTGGAAAAAAATTCTGGGGAGAACACTGTGCCTAATAATTCTGCACTCCCTATATATATATATATATATATATATATATATATATATATATATATATATATATATATATATATATATATATATATATATATATGTATGTGTATATATATATATATATATATATATATATGTATGTGTATATATATATATATATATATATATATATATATATATATGTATATACAGTGGTGTGAAAAACTATTTTCCCCCTTCCTGATTTCTTATTCTTTTGCATGTTTGTCACACTTAAATGTTTCTGCTCATCAAAAACCGTTAACTATTAGTCAAAGATAACATAATTGAACACAAAATGCAGTTTTAAATGATGGTTTTTATTATTTAGTGAGAAAAATAACTCAAAACCTACATGGCCCTGTGTGAAAAAGAAATTGCCCCCTGAACCTAATAACTGGTTGGGCCACCCTTAGCAGCAATAAATGCAATCAAGCGTTTGCGATAACTTGCAACGAGTCTTTTACAGTGCTCTGGAGGAATTTTGGCCCACTCATCTTTGCAGAATTGTTGTAATTCAGCTTTATTTGAGGGTTTTCTAGCATGAACCGCCTTTTTAAGGTCATGCCACAACATCTCAATAGGATTCAGGTCAGGACTTTGACTAGGCCACTCCAAAGTCTTCATTTTGTTTTTCTTCAGCCATTCAGAGGTGGATTTGCTGGTGTGTTTTGGGTCATTGTCCTGCTGCAGCACCCAAGATCGCTTCAGCTTGAGTTGACAAACAGATGGCCGGACATTCTCCTTCAGGATTTTTTGGTAGACAGTAGAATTCATGGTTCCATCTATCACAGCATGCCTTCCAGGTCCTGAAGCAGCAAAAAAAACCCAGACCATCACACTACCACCACCATATTTTACTGTTGGTATGATGTTCTTTTGCTGAAATGCTGTGTAACTTCTACGCCAGATGTAACGGGACACGCACCTTCCAAAAAGTTCAACTTTTGTCTCGTCGGTCCACAAGGTATTTTCCCAAAAGTCTTGCCAATCATTGAAATGTTTTTTTAGCAAAATTGAGACGAGCCTTAATGTTCTTTTTGCTTAAAAGTGGTTTGCGCCTTGGCTATCTGCCATGCAGACCGTTTTTGCCCAGTCTCTTTCTTATGGTGGAGTCATGAACAATGACCTTAATTGAGGCAAGTGAGGCCTGCAGATCTTTAGATGTTTTCCTGGGGTCTTTTGTGGCCTCTCGGATGAGTTTTCTCTGTGCTCTTGGGGTAATTTTGGTCAGCCAGCCACTCCTGGGAAGGTTCATCACTGTTCCATGTTTTTGCCATTTGTGGATAATGGCTCTCACTGTGGTTCGCTGGAGTCCCAAAGCTTTAGAAATGGCTTTATAACCTTTACCAGACTGATAGATCTCAATTACAGTACTTTGTTCTTATTTGTTCCTGAATTTCTTTGGATCTTGGCATGATGTCTAACTTTTGAGGTGCTTTTGGTCTACTTCTCTGTGTCAGATAGCTCCTATTTAAGTGATTTCTTGATTGAAACAGGTGTGGCAGTAATCAGGCCTGGGGGTGACTACAGAAATTAAACTCAGGTGTGATAAACCACAGTTAAGTTATTTTTTAACAAGGGGGGCAATCACTTTTTCACACAGGGCCATGTAGATTTGGAGTTTTTTTTCTCACTAAATAATAAAAACCATCATTTAAAACTGCATTTTGTGTTCAATTAGGTTATCTTTGACTAATAGTTAACGGTTTTTGATGAGCAGAAACATTTAAGTGTGACAAACATGCAAAAGAATAAGAAATCAGAAAGGGGGCAAATAGTTTTTCACACCACTGTATATAAATATGTATATATATATATATATATATATATATATATATATATATGTGTGTATATATATATGTATATATATATATATATATATATATGTATATATATATATATGTATATATATATGTATATATGTATATATATATATATATATATATATATATATGTATATATATATATGTATATATATATATGTATATATATATATGTATATATATATATATGTATATATATATGTATATATGTATATATATATATATATATATATATATATATGTATATATATATATGTATATATATATATGTATATATATATATGTATATATATATATATGTATATATATATATGTATATATATATATGTATATATGTATATATATATATATATGTATATATATATGTATATATATATATATGTATATATATATATGTATATATATATATGTATATATGTATATATATATATATATGTATATATATATGTATATATATATATATATGTATATATATATATATATATATATACACATATATATATGTAGTGTGTCTATAGGGCCTGTGTAAAGTGACTGTATATAGGGGCTGTACCAGGCTTGAGCAGAAACTACGCCTATGCGAATCTACGCATCGTAGTTTACGAAATATGCATCGCGTAGTATTACGTATGTTGAAAACTACGCATAGTAAAATACGCGTAGTTATTCTGCCGAACTTCGTAGCTACGTTTGCTAAGCGTACTTACCGCGTATTATGCGTAGCTTCGCATGCGTAGTTTACCTTGTGTAGTAACGCGTAGACATGTCGCTAGGCGTAAACTACGCGTACTTCGCACATTACGCTCTCCTACGTAGTTAAGTTGGCAGGCGTAGTTGCCGCAATAGGCGTAGCTTACGCTTATGCTTTGTTTCGTAGGCGTAGTTTCCTCGGTAATGATTCAGTTGATTCAATACAAAATACTCCTTTCTCCTGGGAGGGGGGTGGGCATCTGGGGTCCCCTTCTTAAAGGGGACTCCCAGATGCCACCATGAACTCCCCCCAAGGGAGTTGTCCCCCCACCTCCTCCTGGGGCACCGGAGGTGGGGAAGAGCCCTTTGTCCATGGATTGGACAAGGGCTCCGGCGGGGGGGGGGGGGAGGCTTGGCCGCCCCTCCCTCCCAGAGCCCCCCATACCATGGACCATGCAGGCTGGTATAGCTCAGGGTGCGAACCCCCAGTCGGCCGGGGCTCCGCATTCTGGCTATCCCAGCCTGCATGGGGGACAAGGGGTTACATAGGCTTGGGAGAGGGGACCCCACACATAAAAATAATAAAAAACAAATATATATTTTTTTTAAAGGACTTCTGAGGCCAAAAGTATAAAAAAAGTTACATACCATTTCATAATCCAGATCCATGGAGGACACCATCCGCGCCCTCCCATTCATTCCACCATGACACCCGCAGTAATACCAGCCCCGGTCGGTTCCCGACTAGAGATGTTGCAAACGGTCACCGGCGAACATCTCAAAATCTGTGGGGCTTCTACTACTTCCGGGTCGCAATGACTCAGAGTAGTACGCCTGCGCTGCCCGGCGGAGCGCGTCCTAGATCATGCTCCTGTTGCCGGGCACTTTCTGCGCATGTGCGTGATGTCATGAGTGACGTCACGCTCATGCGCATATACCTAGCTATTGTGTTGAGTGAACCCACCTCACTGCATCTAACTACCTTTAGTGTTCAGTGAACCCACCTCACTGCATATAGCTAGCTGTTGAGTTGAGTGAACCCACCTCACTGCATCTAACTACTTATTGTGTTGAGTGAACCCACTTCACTGCATTTAACTACCTATTGTGTTGAGTGAACCCACCTTACTGCATTTAACTACCTATTGTGTTGAGTGAACCCGCCTCACTGCATCTAACTACCTATTGTGTTCAGTGAACCCACCTCACTGCATCTAACTACCTTTAGTGTTCAGTGAACCCACCTCACTGCATCTAACTACCTATTGTGTTGCGTGAACTCACCTCACTGCATATACAGTGGAGGAAATAATTATTTGACCCCTCACTGATTTTGTAAGTTTGTCCAATGACAATGACATTTTGTCTCTGACATCCTTGGACAGCTCTTTGGTCTTTCCCATGTTGGAGAGTTTGGAGTCTGCTTGATTGATTGATTCTGTGGACAGGTGTCTTTTATACAGGTGACTAGTTAAGACAGGTGTCCTTAATGAGGGTGACTAATTGAGTAGAAGTATGTAACCACTCTGTGGGAGCCAGAACTCTTAATGGTTGGTAGGGGTTCAAAAACGTATTTCACTCAATGAAATGCAAATCAGTTGCTATCTTTTATTTAAGGTTATTTTTTCGATTTTCCTTTTGATGTGCTATCTGCCACTGTTAAAATAAACCTACCATTGAAATGATACTGTTCTGAGACTTTTCATTTCTTTGTCATTGGACAAACTAACAAAATCAGTGAGGGGTCAAATAATTATTTCCTCCACTGTACCTAGCTGTTGTGTTGAGTGAACCCACCTCACTGCATCTAACTACCTTTGTGTTCAGTGAACCCACCTCACTGCATATAGCTAGCTGTTGTGTTGAGTTAACCCACCTCACTGCATCTAACTACCTATTGTGTTGAGTGAACCCACCTCACTGCATCTAAGGAAAGCGAAGCTGGGCAGGAGGATTATGTTGCTGATTATACGGATGCCACGTATGTTCCCAATAGAGGAGATGACCAGGGGGACAGTTCAGAGGGGGAGCCAGAGAGGAGTAGGAGAAGACGAGTCCATGAAAGAAGCAGAGGGAGCTTGTCCTCAGAAACAGCTGGGGGCAGTGTCCGGCGCCATGTATCGCCAGGGGGGGGGCTCAGCGGTTTGGAAATGTTTTAACATGTGTACCTCAGATCAGAGCAAAGCCATCTGTTCTCTCTGCCTCTAAAAATTGAGCCGTGGAAAGGCCAACACTCACGTAGGGACAAGTGCCTTACAAAGGCATCTGGAGAAAAGGCACAAACAGCAATGGGAAGAACACCTGAGGAAAAGCAGCACCCAAAAGACAAACCACTCTCCTTCTCCTCTTTCTCCTTCAGGTGCATCATCTTCAGCCGCTTTCTCCCTTGCACCTTCACAGCCACCCTTCTCCACACCGCCTCTGCCCTTGAGCGGTTCCTGCTTCTCTGCCCACAGCAGTAGCCAGGTGTCCGTGAAGGAAGTCTTTGAGCGGAAGAAGCCAATTTCTGCAAGTCACCCTCTTGCCCGAGCTGGCGTGGCGGAACTATTAGCTCACCAGCCATTACCATACAAGCTGGTGGAGTCAGAGGCTTTCCGTAAATGTGTGGCCATTGGGACACTGCAGTGGAAGATACCAGGCCGCAATTATTTTTCACAAAAGGCCATACCCAAACTGTACCGTGCAGTTGAGAGGCAAGTGGTGTCATCTCTTGCGAAGAGCGTTGGGTCAAGGGTCCACCTGACCACGGATGCCTGGTCTGTCAAGCACAGGCAGGGCCGCTACATTACATACACAGCCCATTGGGTCAACCTGGTGACCGATGGCAAGCAGGGAGTATGTGGCTGCGCAGCGGACCAACTTGTGACACCTCCACGTCTTGCAGGCAGGCCTCCTGCCACCTCCTCTCCTTCTCCTCCTGCTACATATTCTTCGCTGTCATCCTCCTCCTCCTCCTTGGCTGAGTTGCAGTTCAACTCTAGTGGTGCTGCCATCTCCTCCTCTCCAGCTACACAGACCCATGTCCCCAGAGCCTACGCTGCATGCCAGGTACAACGGTGTCACGCCATTTTAGACATGTCTTGCCTCAAAGTGGAGAGTCACACTGGACCAGCTCTCCTGGCTGCTCTTAACAAAGAGGTATAGCAATGGCTGACCCCGCACCATCTGGAGATCGGCAACGTGGTGTGTGACAACGGCAGCAATCTCCTTTCTGCTTTGAATTTGGGAAAGCTGACACATGTACCCTGCATGGCACATGTGCTGAATCTGGTCGTGCAAAGATTTGTGTCCAAGTACCCAGGCTTAGAGGACGTCGCGAAGCAAGCCAGGAAGTTGTGTGGGCATTTCAGGCGGTCTTACACAGCCATGGCACGCTTTGCGGACATTCAGCGGAGAAACAACTTGCCGGTGAGACGCCTCATTTGCGATAGCCCGACTCGCTGGAATTCCACCCTGCTCATGTTCTCTCGCCTGCTAGACCAGGAGAAACCCGTCACCGAGTACCTATACAATTACAGTAGAAGGACACAATCTGGTAAGATGGGGATGTTCTGGCCACCGAACTGTTCACTGATGCGAAATGCATGCAGGATCATGCAGCCGTTTGAGGAGGTGACCAACCTGGTGAGTCGCGCTGAAGGCAGTGCAGTGCGTAGAGTGGTGGATCAAGCTGTGGAGGAGCATGAAGAACAGTTACGGCAGGAGGAGTCGTGGGAGCAATTTTCATCAGAACCAGATGTTTCCTCGACACCTGCTGCAGCACAGAGGGGGAGGAGGAGGAAGAAGAGTCGTGTGGGGAAGGAGTGGAGTCAGACTCGGATGAGGAAGGTGTTTCTGTGGAGGAGGAAGAGGCGGCGGCAGAAGAACAACCGCAGCAGCCGTCACAGGGGGCTTGTGCAGCTCCACGTTCCCGTGGTATTGTTCGTGGCTGGGGGGAGGAAGAGGACTTGCGTGACGTCACTGAGGAAAAGCAAGAGGAGATGGAGAGTACGTCTAGATCTAAGTTTGTGCAGATGGCCTCTTTTATGTTGTCCAGCCTATTGAGGGACCCCCATATAAAAAAACTCAAGGGGAATGACCTGTACTGGGTGGCCACGCTACTAGACCCTCGGTACAGGCACAAAGTGGTGGACCTGTTACCAACTCAACAGAAGGCGGAAAGGATGCAGCACTTGCAGAACAAGCTGGCAATGATGCTTTACAATGCGTTTAAGAGTGATGTGACAGCACAACGCAATAAAGGTTCCACTGGCAGTAATCCTCCTTCTTCCAAGTCCACGCAGGCAAGGACAGGACGCTCCAGCGATCTCAGGGTGATGTCGGACATGCGGACATTCTTTAGTCCAACGCCTCGCCGTAGCCCTTCCGGATCCACCCTCCACCAATGCCTGGACCGGCAGGTAGACAACTACCTGGCCTTAACTGTGGATGTAGACACTGTGAGCAGCGACGATGAACCCTTGGTCTACTGGGTGCGCAGGCTTGGCCTGTGGCCAGAGCTGTCCCAATTTGCCATCCAACTTCTCTCTTGCCCTGCAGCAAGCGTCCTGTCAGAAAGGACCTTAAGTGCAGCTGGAGGCATTGTCACTGAGAAGAGAAGTCGCCTAAGTCACGAAAGTGTTCAGTACCTCACCTTTATCAAAATGAATGAGGCATGGATCCCGGAGGGCTACTGCACGACCGAAGACTAAGCCAGTCCCCACACACAGCATCTCTGCCTGCAGGCCGCTTCACTGCCTTCTCCGCCACCACCAACAGGGTCCAGGACTCTAGGCGGATTCCTGAATTTTTAAGGCCGCTGCTAGAGTAATTTTTATGGCGCGTTTACATGCCTGCCTAATTTTTCTGGCTGCACTGCGGGCGGCTGCAACAAAAAAAAAGCATGTCCATGTGCCCATCCCCCTTCGTGATCATTACCTTGCCGCGGTGAAGGGGCTTGCGTATCACAATGAAGCAATGTCCGCTGGCTATATGAGTGTCTCAGGTGGGGATGATACACCAAAGATAATAAGGTCGTTGCTTTATTGTGGTCAGACCAAATTTGATCAGCGGGACAGTCACTGTTCTGTTATTCAGCTACATCAGCCGTGCAACCATATGGGCTGTAAAGCCACCATCACCTGCACTCTTGTCATGGTGCGCACCAGTCCAGCATGGCCGTCACTACACAAACGGCTGTTTGCAGTCACTGCATACCTTTCACTGCATTCTTGTTAAAGGATTTAAAGTTAATTCATTACATTAGGGCCTCAAAAGTCCTCCTGAGTCCTGTATTGTTATTTTTGGTCACTACCTCGGGGCGGGCATACCTGCTGCTCTCCTTGCCTGGATGTGTGGTGGTAGCCATTTGTTAGGCTCCAACTCCGGACCGGAATCACACCAGGAAGGATTCCCCGGCCATTACCCATGGTCAGTGGTCACAATGGCAGACTTGACCTCCATAACAGATTCTCGCCGGAGACCAACCCGGTGAATCGCAGTAAAGGCACCATCAGACTTGCCCTCCATAACGGATTCCCGTTAAAGGATTTCAAGTTGATTCATTACATTAGGGCCTCAAAAGTCCTCCTGAGTCCTGTATTGTTATTTTTGGTCACTACCTCGGGGCGGGCATGCCATGCCTGCTGCCCTCCTTGCCTGGATGTGTGGTGGTAGCCGTCTGTTAGGCTACAACTCCGGACCGGAATCACACCAGGAAGGATTCCCCGGCCATTACCCTTGTTTACAATGGCAGACTTGCCCTCCATAATAGATTCTCGTTGCAGGTAGTGAACAGCAAGTAAAACATGTAATGTAAAAAAAAAAATAGATGTAAGCTTTAACAATGGTAGAGAAAGAACCATCGAAAGTTGATAAGGCAAACAGACATTACCTAACCAGACATCACTGAGTGAGGAAGAGCAATCTCACCATGGTGCGCACTGCGCACCAGTCCAGTACGGCCGTCACTACACAAACAGCTGTTTGCGGTGCATTACACAGTGAGTTTAGTGTGTCAGTGTGAAGCAGTACACTAATTACACTCCCTGATTGATGTATACACATGCAAGATGTTTGAAAGCACTTTAGGTCTGCAATTTAGCAGTCAATGTGATTTCTGCCCTTAAAACGCTGCTTTGCGTCAAATCCAGATTTTTCTCGGGACTTTTGGCATGTATCCCACTCCACCACCTGGGGGTCCAGGTGTTAGACCCCTTGAAACATGTTTTCCATCACTTTTCTGGCCAGCATAAGTGTTTCTAGTTTTCCAAGTTCGCCTCCCCATTGAAGTCTATTGCGGTTCGCAAACTTTTTCGCGAACCGAACCATCCGCGGGGGGAATGAGAACCCGACCCGTTCAGAGGGGGCGGGACCCGACGGGGGCTTGTATTACTGTAGGAGCCATGATGGAATGAACGGGAGGGCGTGGATGGCGTCCTCCATGGATCTGGATTATGAAAAGGTATTTAACTTTTTTCACATTTGTGGCCTCGGAAGTCCTTTAAAGGGACTCCGAGCTCTGAAAAAAAAGGAAAGTTGTACTTACCAGGGGCTTTTTCCAGCCCAGTGCTGGTCGGGAGGTCCCACGCCGGCGTCCTGGCTCCTCTCCTTCTCCCCGCTCCGGAATGGCTGGCAGGCCGCAGCCCGGGCGACACTCTCCCGAGTGTCGGGCTGCTTCTTCCGCATATGACGCGGATTACGTCACACGCCGGCCGCCTCGCGTCATCACGGCGGCCGGCGTGAAAGTACTGCGCATGCGCGAACAAAGCGCGCATGCACAGTACTTTCACGCCGGCCGCCGTGATGACGCGAGGCGGCCGGCGTGTGACGTAATCCGCGTCATATGCGGAAGAAGCAGCCCGACACTCGGGAGAGTGTCGCCCGGGCTGCGGCCTGTCAGCCATTCCGGAGCGGGGTGAAGGAGAGGAGCCAGGACGCCGGCGTGGGACCTCCCGACCAGCACTGGGCTGGAAAAAGCCCCTGGCGAGTACAACTTTCCTTTGACACTCGGGAGAGTGTCGCCCGGGCTGCGGCCTGTCAGCCATTCCGGAGCGGGGTGAAGGAGAGGAGCCAGGACGCCGGCGTGGGACCTCCCGACCAGCACTGGGCTGGAAAAAGCCCCTGGCGAGTACAACTTTCCTTTTTTTTCAGAGCTCGGAGTCCCTTTAAATATTGTTTCCTGCTATCTTTTTAACATATCCTGTAAATTTGGTGTTGCTCGGATGTAAGGGGCCTTTGCTATTAACTGCTTAAAGAGACACTGAAGCGGAAAAAAAAATATGATATTATGATTTGTATGTGTAGTACAGCTAAGAAATAAAACATTAAGATCAGATACATCAGTCTAATTGTTTCCAGTACAGGAAGAGTTGAGAAACTCCAGTTGTTCTCTCTATGCAAACAAGCCATTAAGCTCTCCGACTAAGTTAGTCGTGGAGAGGGCTGTTATCTGACTTTTATTATCTCAACTGTAAGTTAACTGTTTACTTTTTCTCTGCTAGAGGAGAGGTCATTACTTCACAGACTGCTCTGAAAGACTCATTTTGAATGCTGAGTGTTGTGTAATCTGCACATATTATAGAATGATGCAATGTTAGAAAAAACACTATATACCTGAAAATAAAAGTATGAGAATATTTTCTTTGCTGCTAATCTTCTAGTAATTATTCATAGTACACAACCAATTCACTATATCATATTTTTTTTTTCGCTTCAGTGTCTCTTTAAGTCGGCGGGTGATAACCAACCAGAGTTATAGGGGTGCAAAAGTGCTGAATTTTGCCATTGGCTTTTATTGGGCTCCCTATTTCACTTTCCAAAATCTCAAATCTTTTCAAAGGACAATGGCTCAGCAGTGGCACATTTTCTAGCATTGTAGGGACTTTTAGGGGGCTCAGGACTGGTGGGTTTTGGGCCCCAGGCCAAAGAGGTCATAGCCTAGGGTAACAAAAACCTGTTTATTTTGACAATGTTAATTGTGGCGATTCTGACGAATATAAATCGCAGCCATGGCCGTTAGCAACGTCTGAATCTCATGACATGTCTCACGCAGGTAGAAGGCATATTGTATTTGCACTGGAATTTTGGGTTCCCTACATCTCTGCAAACTAGAGTTACGGGGGTTCAAAAGTGCTCAAATCCCTCATAGGCTTTCATTGGGGCCTATGTTTTGAGGGTACAAAAGTGCAGGTTTCTGCTGAACGGTACGGCTGAGCACCCCCAAATTTTCAGGCTTTGTAGGGAATTTAAGGGGGCTCAGGGCTGGTGAGTTCTGGGCCCTTACCTTACCGTTCGGCAGAAACCTGCGCTTTTGTACCCTCACAACCTAGGCCCCATTGAAAGCCTATGGGAGATTTGAGCACATTTGCACCCCAGTAACTCTGGTTTGCAGAGATGTAGGGAACCCAAAATTGGAGTGCACGTACAACTATATGCCTTCTACCTGCATGCCACATGTCGTGAGATTCAGACTTTGCTAACGACCATGGCTGCGATTTATGTTCGTCACCACAGTACCATTGCAAAAATAAACAGGTTTTTGTGACCCTAGGCTATGATCTCTTTGGGTTAGGGGCCCTGAAACTCACCAGTCCTGATCCTCCTAAGAGTCCCTACAATGCTAGAAATTTTGCCACTGCGTAGCCATCTACCTTTGAAAAAATGTGAAATTTTGGAAAGTGAAATAGGAAGCCCAATGAAAGCCAATGGCAAAATTCAACACTTTTGCACCACCATAACTCTGGTTGATTTATCACCCACCGACTTAAGCAGTTCATAGCAAAAGCCCCTTACATCCTAGCAACACCAAATGTGCAGGATATGTTAAAGGGAAGGTTCGCGGACAAAAAAAAATACTAATCCACTTACCTGGGGCTTCCTCCAGCCCGTGGTAGGCAGGACGTGCCCTCTCTGCCTCTCCGGAGGCTCCCGGTCTTCTCCGGGGGCGCACCCGACCTGGCCAGGTCGGCTTCCAGGTCGGGCTCTTGTGCGCTCCAACATACGTCTCACGCGGGCGCGCTGACATCATCGGACGTCCTCCAGGCTGTCCGTAGGACGTCCGATGAGGTCAGCACGCCCGTGTGAGATGCTCGTTGGAGCGCACAAGAGCCCGACCTGGACGCCGACCTGGCCAGGTCGGGTGAGCCACCTGATAAGACCGGGAGACTCCGGGCGGCGTCTAGGGCACGTCCTGCCTGCCATGGGCTGGAGGAAGCCCCAGGTAAGTGTTTTTTTTTTTAACCATTGTATCTTCCCAAATCACGTGGGTCCCCCTTCCTGAGCCTCTGTAACCCCTTGTCCCCCATGCAGGCTGGGATATCCAGAATGCGGAGCCCTGGCCGACTGGGGCTTCGCACCCTGAGCTATACCAGCCCGCATGGTCTATGGTATGGGGGGGCTCTGGGGGGGAGAGGCGGCCAAGCCTCCCACCCCCCCCCCCTTCCCCAGAGCCCTTGTCCAATCCATGCACAAGGGGCTCTTCCCCACCTCCGGTGCCCCAGGAGGAGGTGGGGGCGACGACTACCTGGGGGGGGGGGTTCATGGTGGCATCTGGGAGTTTCCTTTAAGAAGGGGACCCCGGATGCCAACCCCCCTCCCAGGAGAAATGAGTATTGGGGTGCACCGGGTGGCAGCCTAGGTGAGGGGTGACAGGTGCAGGCAGGTGGGGAGACAGCAGGAGCCGGCGCTATACGTCCTGCACAGGACGCATTCTAAGGTATAGTAACCGGCTCATCAATGAGCCGGTTCTCTTTGTATTGAATCAAATGAATCGTCTCTGAACCAATTCATTTGATTCAATACAAAAAGAACTGTTATATTTAAAGGGGGGGGGGGTGGACAGGTGTGCCTACCTATGAATTACTGGGGGGAGGGGGGAGAGGTCTGGCTACCTATGAGTTACTGGGGGGGGGGAGGGGTAAGAGGTCTGGCCACCTATGAGTTACTGGGGGTAGTAGGGACAGGTCTGGCTACCTATGAGTTACTGGGGGGGGTAGTAGGGACAGGTCTGGCTACCTATGGATTCTTGGGGGGGGAATTAGATCTGGCGACCTATATTTAACTGGAGGGAGAGGTCTGGCTACCTGTATTGATATGTATATCAGATATACATGCATACAGATATATTATCTGTATATAAATCTATATTTATATATACTGAGGTATACATATATATATATATATATATATATATATATATATATATATATATATATATATGTTAAGTCCCCAATATCCACCACCAGCTGGGATCACCTGATGCCGTATTCATGTGCCTGTCGGTTGCTTGAACCACCAGCAGAAAAAACACAAACCTGCTCCAAAATACTCACTGAACCTTCAGCAACATCTTGCAGCCCTCCTGAAACTCCTAGCGGCTTTCTGCCATCCTCCTTGCATGGAAGCCGGCGTGTTACCTGACCCGCCTAGAGTCAAGTGATCCGCCTGCTACCATTCACAGAGGACGTCGGAAAGCCACTAGGAGCAGGGTTGCTCGGATAGTACTTTTTAAATTCCGAATTGATCCGGGTCCGGATTTTCAGATATCTGGATCCGATTCGGAAATCCGAATCCAAACTTTTAGATATCTGCATGAATGCGGATATCCGAACGCATTATATGCGGATATCCAACCTATTCGGATATCCGGATAGAGAAACCGGAAATGCCTTTCAAAATCCTTTAAAACCATTTCTAACCTTTAAAAACACCATCTAGCCTCTTACCCACCTTCCTCCTCCTCCGGAGTATCTTGTCTTCTCGGGATTTGTA
Source organism: Hyperolius riggenbachi (assembly GCF_040937935.1). NCBI lineage: Eukaryota > Metazoa > Chordata > Amphibia > Anura > Hyperoliidae > Hyperolius > Hyperolius riggenbachi. The sequence goes on from NC_090652.1 coordinate 183,623,169, forward strand.
GGATGTCAAAAGCACACTCACATACATTAGCCAGAAATCGAACCCAGGTCAACTGCGTGGAGGGCAGCTATGCTCACCACTATACTATCAACACTACAGCACGCTCACATACATTAGCCAGGAATCAAACACAGGAATCAAACCCAGGAATTGAACCCAGGTCAACTGCGTGGAGGTTAGCTATGCTCACCACTATACTACCAACACTACAGGCTGAAGCCAGCCTAGCTGGCCTCGGAAGGATGAAAAGCTAGGTGGCCATGCAACCATTCCTGCTAACCTAAAGCTTACTTGTGTCTTACAAAACATTGGCTTAAGACTTTACCAAATCCAATGCTCCAATATGGGGAAGCTTCTCTGTTTAAGTGTGGTGTCACAGTTCACTCATCTCTTCAACTACAAGAAAGGCCCAGGAGTAGTCTTAGCTATCGTAATATCTATGTTACGGCAGGGCCCTTATTACACTTTCTCTTACAGGGCTATGGAAACCGTTTTGCCCATGCGATAAAGCGAGGTGCAAAAATGAAATCATGCCTAGCAGAGGATGGTTTAGATCCATCAACCTCTGGGTTATGGGCCCAGCACACTTCTGCTGCGCCACTCTGCAGTCTGCTTACATTTGCATACAATCTTCAAGTTTAAGAAGGGTACATTAGTTCCCTTCACAAAACACAAAAGGCAAGGCCATCCCTGGGTGGGCTTGAACCACCAACCTTTCGGTTAACAGCCAAATGCACTAACCAATTGTGCCACAAGGACTGTGTATAGGTCATGGCTGCTAAATGGCTATCTAGGGTTTTCTTCCGACAACTATTGAACACAAAATGCAAGGCCATCCCTAGCAGGAAGGGTTACATGGCCACCTAGCTTTTCATGCTTCCCACCCTTGCCCTGGAATCTTCCAGACTTCAAAATGCTGTCCTTTGCTGTGTGTGTTACACCAGCATCATCATCCAGGGGGGCACATGATCTTTCTGATTCTGAAGTCTTGAATTTAATCTTGTAAGCAGTTTCACCATGTGTCCCACTGCTTTCATCTAGCAAATTAGGCAAATAAGCAAGCTCATTTTTCTCTTGGGTATATCACAATGGTACATGCTAGGCTGGCTTGAGTATGTAGTGCTGTCAGTAGTATAGTGGTGAGCATAGCTGCCCTCCAAGCCTTGGGCCTGGGTTCAAATCCTGGCCAATGCATGTAAGCTGGCTTTTGACATCCTACAAATCCCAAAAAGAGAGAGGGAGAGAGAGGAGGAGGAGGAGGGTGTGTGTCTTTTTGCCATTGAATCTGTAATCCGGATTCGGATATCTGGGTGAAATCCGCGGATATCCGGGATGGCTGTAAAAATATCCGCAGATAGCTACCTGGATTTAAAAAAAAATCCGGAATCCGAAACCGGATCGGATAGTGTAAAAAAAGTTCGGATATCCGGGTTACCCGGATATCCGAAATCCAGATGAGCATCCCTGACTAGGAGCATGCTAGGAGCTTCTGGAAGGCTACAAAACGTCGCTGGAGGCTCGGTAAGTATTTTAAAGCCTGCAAACCAGTCCAAACTACCTCCCCCCCCCCAAAAAAAAAAAAACACAGACAAGGGACAAAAGCGCCCCGCTGGGTATGCTTTTAAGTATACCCAAGTGTATATGAAGAGTATACACTCCCTCTCTTAATCCCTCTCCATCCCGGTATGCCCGCTCTCAATGCTATTGAAACCATGGCTCCTACAGAAAGTAGAGCTTTAACCTGAAAAATGATGTCTGCGGGTCCTTACAGCACATGCACAGGCTCTGTCTCCTCTAATTATTTCCGACTCTCTGCAGCACATCATAGTTTGGTGCACTATGACACGGGCCGCGCAGAAGAAGGGAGGAAGAAATGAGAGGAGACTGAGCATGTGCTGTAAAAGAGAACTAAAAAGCAATGAATAATTGCTACATATACTCTTCACACTGTAATTTTTTCACACTGGTGCTTTGTGTTGGACATTGGAAGATCTAAAAAATTAAGGGATTGCATCACAAGCAATGTGACACGTAGAACTAAGCATTCTGCAGAAAAATGTCATTGCATTTCTTTTGCGATTATTTAGTCCAACACAATGTGTCAGTGTCAGAGATCGTACAACAAAAGAGAAGAAACGTATACTTTTTTTTTAAAGAAAAACATAAATTTTTGTTGCAAAGTTGTTGTTTTTTCTGTTTTTCTTTTTTAAAGTAGCAACATGGCGGTCTTAAAGAGGAACTCCAGTGAAAATGATGTAATAAAAAGTGTGTCATTTTCACAATAATTATGTATAAATGATTAAAGAGACTATGTAACAAAATTTTGAGCCTTATTTCTTCTATCCTATAAGTTCCTATACCTGTTCTAATGTGATCTGGATTACTGCAGCCTTTCCTAGTTGCACAGTGGCTGTATTATCTCTTTTATATAATCTAATCTTCTTTCCTCTGACCGCTTTGTCGGGCTCAGGCACTCAGGCTGGAATGTGCTGCTTGTGATAGGATATAAGCTATACACACCCTCTCCAGGCCCCCTGCAGGCACTTTATGAGTCACAGACTGAGCTCCTCTCAGCCTATCACATGCTGTTAGCAGCCATGTCTTTTGTTTGTAAACCCTGCCTAAAACTGGCAATTACAAGCCAGGATAGCAGCAGGGAGTGGCAGAAACAGCACAGAGGGGCCCAGGAGAACATAATGAATAGAATGGTATGCTTGTTATTGTAAGAATTTTAGAGTACAGATTATCTTTAAGTGAGTGTTTGCCCATTGTAAAAGCTTTCTGCTCCTTTATTTACATTCTGACATTTATCACATGGTGACATTTTTACTGCTGGCAGGTGATGTCACTGGAAGGAGATGCTGCTTGCTTTTTTGGCAGTTGGAAACAGCTGTAAACAGCTATTTCCCACAATGCAACGAGGTTCACAGACAGGAAACTGTCAAGAAAATGGTCCTCAGTCTCCTGTGGGAGGGGCTTCACCACAATATCAGCCAGACCCACAGACCATCACCTAACAACTAAAAAAAATAAAATTACCTTAAAAAAACAAAAAAAAAACCTCAACAGTCCGCCCTACCCCCTGTTCCCTTTAGCTGGCTGACCACCTCCTGGAGATTGGCCACAGTCTGCCGCATCTCCAGCATCTGACCCTTGAGAATGCGGATTTCCCGCCCCTGGCTCCGCTTTGTCTGCTGGGCCTCTTCCCTAATCCTCCTCACCTGGCCCCTCAGCTTCACGTATTTCGATAGAGGAACTGTAGAAAAAATAGGTAAAATAGGTAAACCCAGCAATCCATCAATTTGTACATATTTCAATCTCAATGATCTTCCCTAAAAATAAGAACCTGTTATGTAAATACATATAACATAGCATTTACTCGCTTTTCCATAGTATGCAATGTTAATCATACAGTAAGAGAATTTTACCATATAGCGGTGTGCTGGCTCTCCTCCGGTAAGCCCTCTGGCTATGATGACTGGGGCCAGGTGAGGAGGAGAAGTTCCCCGGGTACCACTTGCAGCTGTAGTAAGGAGTAATGAATAATAAAATGTGATCAAAATATATGATAAAATGGATAAAAAGTAATAACTTTTTTGTTTGAACTACAATTACTTTTATTTCTATTTTCAAGTGAACTTTGATAAGGACCTTACTCTATTTAAACACAGAACAAAAAAATCATATTCTTATACCTTTTATTTATTTATTGGACATGAAAGTATATGACTCTTCAATAATGTAAAATAAAACTAAGATAGGCTTTAAAGAGAGCACTTGGAACGCAGACTGGGGCAATGGTTCATCTTGTAGTAGGAATACGACCCTGAGCACACAGCTAAGATATCAATGGAGTGGATTCGAGACAACTCTATGTATGTCCTTGAGTGACCCAGCAAGAGCGTAGGCTTCAATACGATTGAATAGCTCTGGAGAGATCTTAAAAAAAATGGCTGTGCACCAGAGCTGGATCATCCACAAGGCAAACCTAGGCACTTGCCTAAGGCCTGGAGAGGATCTAGGGTCCAGATGGACGAAAGCACCTATGAAATTCTTCAAAAAAAAAGCTAGGTGATAATCAGTGGTTATCAAAAACCAATGTTAAGCCTAGGGGCCCATTTTTGTAAATAATTTTATTTGCATGAATGCAGTATAATCAGCACATATTGCACAAATATCATCACTATGCCCACACAGGAGCACAAAAAAAAATGTTTTTAACCCATTTTGGAATAAGCCCCTAACAAAACAAAATGTGGGAAAAGTGCTGCACTGTGAATACCTCACGGATATATACTTTAACTGTACATACTGCACAACTCTATAGTATTCAGCCCATGGAATTTTTTAGGATAAATACATACATACAGCATATAAAAGCCAAGACATACATAAACGAATAGTTTGCTGACTTACATCCTATTTCTTCCACCACCCGCTTCAACAGGTCCTGGTCCCTCCTTTGAGGGCTCGTTTCCACTATCGCGAATCTGCATGCGTCCAACGCATGCAGATCCGCACATGTAATACAAGTGGATGGGCCTGTTTCCACTGTAGCGTTGTTGAGGTGCGTTTTTTTCAGCGTGAAAAAAACGCACAAAAGAGCCAACGATTTCGCCTGCGTCGGGAATCCGTGCGAATCGCCGCTAATGTATTTAATAGTAAAAACGCATGCGTTTGTTACATGCGTTTTTACCCGCGATTTCGCGTGCGATTTCGCACCTTTTTCAATTTTATTTAGCCCTGGCAGTGTCATGGTTAATTTCGCATGGCACCCTGCCATGCGAAATCGCATGCGAAATCGCGGGTAAAAACGCATGTGGAAACGCATCCGCATGCGTTTTTACAAGCGTCGGAATGCGGCCGAAATCGCGTCGCAACAGTGGGAACGAGCCCTGAAGGTCGCTCCATAGCACTTGGACCTGCTTCGGGGGGAAGGACCCGCCGGTATTCGGTGCGCAGGATCCCCTGCACCCTCCTGACCGTGGCTTTCTTGGCCGCAGGGGTGGAGAGGTCGTAGCGGCCTCTGGTGAATTCCTGAAAAAGAAATATTACAGTATTAATGGCCACTGTATTATACATTAATTAATTAAGAATCTTCTTACTTACAGCATAATGTAAAAGATTATAATATTATTTATAATGACAGTGTTCAAAAATTGTGGGAACCAACCATGACTTTGGGTAGATACTATGGCGCGCGTAGCCATGACATTGTATGGGCGGAGCTTATGTAATGATGTAACAGCAAGGCATAAGAAAGCTAGGCATGGGTGCCCACAGTACAGCCAGGCATGAGTTCCCACAGTATAGCCACTAGCCAGGCTTGGGTGCCACGAGTATAGCCAGGCATGGGTGCCCCCAGTATAGCCAGGTAGAGGTGCCCTCAGTATAGCTAGGCATGGGTGCCCCCAGTATAGCTATGTATAGGTGCCTTCATTATAGCTAAAGCATGTTTGCTCCTAGTATAGCCAGGCATGGGTACCCCCAGTATAGCTAGGTATAGGTGCCCACAGTATAGCCAGGCGTGGGTGCCCTCAGTATATCCAGGCATGGGTGCCCCCAGTTTAGCTAGGTATGGGTGCCCTCAGCATAGCCAGGAGGGGACGCAGCGCATGAAGGGGGAGCGATGGCCACACACAGCGGCGGGGAAGGAGGGCCACTCCCCCCCTCACTCACCTTGGGCTCCCCCATCAGCGCCTCCTCCTCCGGCAGTAATTAGCAGCAGTAGCGGTGGCGGTGTAAAGGGAACGCAGACTTACTACTACATTCCACGCCGGAGATTCTTCTCTGTAACAGCGCCCGATGACGCTATTTCCTGTTTATCAGGAAGTAGCGTCATCGGGCGCTGATACAGAGCAGATCCTCCACCGTGGAAGGCGAAAGTAAGTCCGCATTCCCTTTACACCACCGCCGCTACTGCTGCTGCTAATTAATGCCAGAGGAGGAAGCGCTGATGGGGGAGCCCAAGGTGAGGGAGGGGGGGAGTGGCCTCTCCTTCCCGCCGCTGAGTGTGGGCATCGCTCCCCCTTCATGCGCTGCGTCCCCCCTTGCTCCTGCCCCCCCCGCGGCTGCATGCCTTGCAGCCCCTATTGTTACGCCCCTGCAATGTGGGCAACAACATGTCAGCAGAAAATAAACGCAATATATGGGCAGCATTTCACCTGCAAAAGAAAGAATTTACTCACCTCATAAGAGAAGTCCTCTCACCCGGCCAGGCTCTGGTGTGCAGCTCCCCCGACGATCCTCCTGCTCAAATCTCCTGAATGAAATAGCAGGGCTACGGGAAGATGGCGCCCGAAGAAGCCCTGTACTGGAGACACAAATAGTCCTGCTCTGCCTGCCGGAAGACTATGGAGGCTAGAGCGCGAGGCTGTGGGCTATGAACTGGCACGGCGTCTATTAGACGCCGCGGCCAGTTCAGGCGGTGACCAGAGTCTCGAGGCCGGGACATCCCACGTCTGAAAGCGGGACAGGTGTGCGTACGGCGGACTGGTGCGCACGCGGCGGGCGGGTGCAAGCGCATGTGCGCGATGATTGAGCGCTTGGCTGGCGGGCGGCAGTGAAAGACCTAGAGCCCGTTTTTAAACTGGCTTAGGTCAGCTAGTTACAACAATATAATTGCATCTTAACACTCTGCAAAAAAACAGTGTGAATGTGTCTCCCTCTCTACTATTAACAGTACTGGTACAACCAAAGTTAGAGATAAACTAAAAACAATTCTCTACAACACCTATGACAGCGTTGGCGAACCGATGGCACGCGTGGCCGAATCTGCTGGCACGCCAACGCTGCGCTATGAACTGGCCGCAGCGTCTACTACACGCCGCACCAGTTCATATAGCCCGCAGCCCCGCTCCAGCCCGCAGTCTCCCGGAAGGCTACGGGAAGATGGCGTCCGAAACCCTGTACTGGAGACTATTTGTGTCTCCAATACAGGGCTTCGGGCACCATCTTCCCGTAGTCCTGCTCTCTGCCTTTCAGCGCAAGCCCGGGAGATGCGCGGGAGATATGCAGGAGGATCGCCCGGGGGAGCTGCGTGCCAGAGGCCGACTGGGAAAGAAGACTTTCAGGTGTCAGGTGAGTACATTCCTTTTTTTGCAGGTGAAAAGTTTGTGAAATGTGGCCCACTGTGTTTATTTTCTGGGGAATTGTGGCCCACTGTGTTTATTTTCTGGTGAAATGTGGCCTACTATGTTTGTCTGCTGAAATGTTGCCCACTGCGTTTATTTTCTGGTGAAATGTGGCCAACTGCTTTTATTGTCTGCTGAAATGTTACCCACTGCGTTTATTTTCTGGTGAAATGTGGCCCACTGCGTTTGTCTGCTGAAATGTTGCCCACTGCGTTTATTTTCTGGTGAAATGTGGCCCACTGCGTTTGTCTGCTGAAATGTTGCCCACTGCGTTTATTTTCTGGTGAAATGTGGCCCACTGCGTTTGTCTGCTGAAATGTTGCCCACTGCGTATATTTTCTGGTGTCTGGGGTAACTGTCGCTGCATTTATTATTTAATGGTCATAGTTAGCTATATTTGCTGCTTTGGGGTCACGGCAGGTATACTAATAAATAGCATCACACAGTTTCTGCACACCCATGATGCAAATCCTCGGTTCACAACATCATGGCGGAAACACTGCTTTCTTATGCCTCGCTGTTATGTTAGAAAGAAGACACCCCAAGGTATTCTGTTAGGAGTATGGTGAGTTCATAGAAGATTTTATTTTTTGTCACAAGTTAGCGGAAATTGATTTTTATAGTTTTTTTTCACAAAGTGTCATTTTCCGCTAACTTGTGACAAAAAATAATATCTTCTATGAACTCACCATACTCCTAACGGTATACCTTGGGGTGTCTTCTTTCTAAAATGGGGTCATTTGTGGGGTTCCTAAAACTGCCCTGGCATTTTAGGGGCCCTAAACCGTGAGGAGTAGTCTTGAAACCAAATGTCTCAAAATGACCTGTGAAATCCTAAAGGTACTTATTGGACTTTGGGCCCCTTAGCGCAGTTAGGGTGCAAAAAAGTGCCACACATGTGGTACCGCCGTACTCAGGAGAAGTAGTATAATGTGTTTTGGGGTGTATTTTTACACATACCCATGCTGGGTGGGAGAAATATCTCTGTAAATGACAATTTTTTTATTTTTATTTTTACACAATTGTCCATTTACAGAGAAGTTTCTCCCACCCAGAATGGGTAGGTGTAAAAATACACCCCAAAACACAATATACTATTTCTCCTGAGTACGGCGATACCACGTGTGGCACCTTTTTGCAGCCTAACTGCGCTAAGGGGCCCAAAGTCCAATGAGCACCTTTAGGCTTTACATGGGTGCTTACAATTTAGCAGCCCTCCCACACTTGCCAGGACAGTTAACAAACCCCACAAACGACCCCATTTTGGAAAGAATACACGCTAAGGTATTCCATGAGGGCCAGGGTGAGTTCATCGAAAATTTTATTTTTTGTCACAAGTTTGCGGTAAATGACACTTTGTGAAAAAAAAACAGCAACAACAATTTCTGCTAACTTGTGACAAAAAATAAAAAATAATCTTCTATGAACTCACCATGCACCTCAATACTTTGGGGTGTCCTCTTTCCAAAATGGCGTCATTTGTGGGTTCTGTCCTGGCATTTTAGGGTCTCTGCAATCATTACATGTATGGCCAGTATTAGGAGTTTCTGCTATACTCCTTATATTGGGCATACGGGTAATGCACTCTGGGCTGAAAGGAAAAATGACCGTCAAACAATCAATCAATGTGGATGAAAAAATATCTGCCAAAAAAATGTGATAAAAAAGAGGGGAAGGCATCTGCCAGGACATAGGAGCTGCCACCCAAAAAGTACACCCACTCAGCTCGTATGCCCTGGCAAACCCTATTTATCCATTCACACCGATCGATGTGGATGAACAAATCATTGCCAGAGTTCTTTTTTGATACAAAGTGCTTGCCAAAGCATAGGAACTCCAACACCGCCCCTCCGCTCATATGCCTCGGCAAACTTATCTTTTTTACTGCGGAGGAGAAATCTCGTCCTGCAGCGCTGCATGCACCAATTTTGTGTAACCTGACAGACGTGCAATGCTTCCGTCAGGATGCACCATCAGTGCTGCAGCTGGTTGGTCGGTCGCTTGGTCCACCTGGAAGGGTAATGGATGGAAAAAAAGAGAAAACAAAAAAAAAAACAAGCAAGCAGCAAAGCAATAACTTCATTAACATTTATAAACTTCTTCAAACAAAACCTTGATATTGTGAACCAAACATTAGCTTTTTTGCTCACCTGTTTTTTTAAACTTACCTTCCGAGGACAAACCTCTCCTCCCCCATGGGACAATGTGCGAAGTGCAAATCGCACAGAGTTGTGGCGAAGTACATTACGCATTTTGTCTCAAGTGAAAGGAGAGGTTTCTGGCAGCCCTGTGTATTACGGTCTATCGAAACCAGATGTTTGGTTTCACACTGCATATTGGCATATCCGGTGGGTCGAGCCCGCTGCACCGTATGGGCCAAAACAGACCTTCAGGGAATACCACAAGAGTAGCATTCGGCCTAGTAATGAAGTGCGTCGCCATAGACTAACATGACTTCCGGGCCGACCTAAATTGCCGCAGAAGCCATGCAGTAACGTAGACATGCACTAGCGTTAAGTCAAGCACTTCCGGCGTAGGGGGGGACCGCAAAATGTGACTTTCGCTAGGCAATTTGCCCTAACGCATCGCAGCAGTGTGAAATAGCACTGAGAGACCCTTGTGTGCCTACTGCTGTGTCTGGAGTTCCCTACTCTCTAATAGTGTACCTGCTCGTGGTACCTCTCAAAACACGCCCCTAGGCATAGGCCAGGCTGGTCAGGACAGGTGGGACAGTAAACAGTGGTGTCACGCCTTATTCCAGCCCTGCTGCAGACACGACAACGTTTCCTTTGGATGCGATGACCTGGGGTACTCGGAATCGGATAGGCGTAATGCCTTCCATGCAGCCGGCTAGTTGCATCTGGGGGTTGGGCCACGGCACCTCCTGGATACAGGAGTTGCCGAATGATCTGTTTCTGAAGAAACGATCCAGTTCTCCCAGCCTTACTGTAGAGAACAAAGCTGTTGTAAACTGCCAAATGAATCAGATAAAAAGACACTTTTTTATACCAGCGTCTTGTTTTCCGGGAAGCTAAATAGGGCGCTAACCTCTGGTCATTGAAGTCCACCCCTCCCATGTTAGTATTATAGTCGTGGACGACAAGGGGTTTTTCAATTACCTCAGTTGCCTGTTCAATTTGGACTGTCGTGTCTGTTTGAATGGTGGACAGAAAGTAAACTTCCCTCTTGTCCTCCCATTTCACCGCGAGCAGGTTGTCAGTTCACAAGGCGGCCCTCTGCCCCCGTTGAAGTCTGGTGGTAATGAGCCGTTTGGGGAAGCCCCGGCGACTAGGTCGCGCGGTGCCACAGCATCGGATTCCTACTATTTTCAAGTGCTGAAAGAGGGCCACACTTGTGTAATAATTGTCCACATAAAGATGGTACCCCTTCTGGAACAAGGGTGACACCAAGTCCCACACAACCTTTCCACTGCTCCCCAGGTAGTCAGGGCATCCGACCGGCTCCAATTTTGAGTCTTTTCCCTTTTAGACCCTAAAATGAGTTGTATAGCCTGAGGCCCTATCACAGAGCTTATACAATTTCACCCCATACCGGGCGCTCTTGCTTGGAATGTACTGTTTGATGCCAAGGCACCCGGTAAAACGTATGAGGGACTCGTCTACGCAGATTTTCTGTTCAGGGGTATAAGCATCTGCAAATTTGGTTGACAGGTGGTCTATGAGGGGCCGAATTTTGTGGAGCCGGTCATAGGCAGAGTGGTCACTTCGATGACAGGTGTTGTTATCATTGAAGTGCAGGAAGCGCAGGATGGTCTCAAATCGTGTCCTGGACATGGCTGCAGAGTACAAGGGAACGTGATGCATTGGGTCCGTAGACCAATAAGACCGCAATACATTCTGTTTGACTAGTCCCGTGTGATGGAGAAGGCCCAAAAAAATGTTAATTTCGGAAACTTAGACTGGTTTCCACCTGAAAGGCTGGGCATAGCTGCTATCCGGGTGGTCGGTGATAAATTGTGTGGCATAACGGTTGGTTTCAGCCACAATTAAGTCGTGGAGATCCTCGGTGAAGAACAGATGAGAAAAGTCTAGGGCCGATCCTAGATTATCTGTCTCCACCTGGATTCCAGACTGGGCGGTGAAAGGGGGCAGTACGGGTGCGGCGGAATCAGGGGAATGCCAATCAGGATTTGCCAGCACCTCTGGTAAACCATGGGTAGTACAGGCCCGTCTTCTTGGTGGCTGCGACCGGGGATTTACTCCACGTGCCACCAAACAGTTTCAGCTTCCAATCTGGTGCTCACCACTTCACCAGGGTCTATCCAGGAGATGCTGCGCTGCTGGTGTATGCCTCACCATGAAACCTCAGACCAGCGCTAGCACCACTCTGCTGCCCTTGAGGCTGATCCTGTGCCACCTGCGGTCCAACGGCATGGGGTGTGGTACGCCTGGCTTTAGCCGGGACCTCAACCTCGTTATCACTATCGGTCAGTGAGCCACTGCTCAATTCAGGTTCGAACTCTGACCCAGAAGATTTGTCGAATGAGTCGTCCCAATCGTCCTCATCCGACAGGGCCATGTACCTGTACACCTCATCATCGGAATACCCCTTTCTTGCCATGGTGGACTGCTAAATTTAGGGGGTATTCCTCTGAGACTACCCAGAAAAAAGTGCACCTACCTAGCAAAAGGGACTACTTGAGGAGCAGAAAGCTGTGGTCACTGAGTTTTGATAAAAAAAAAAAAATCAAAACTGATCTTTACAGTGCCACAGCTATTGTACAGTGTTTTTTGCAGTGATCAGAAAAAAATAATTCTGTCACTGCGGAGGGGCGGGCTGAACGCAAGTGCAGGCGAACGATCAGGCCTGATCGGGCAAACACTGCGTTTTTTAGTGGATCCTAGTGACCCTATAGATCTGACTGTGATCAGTAATGATCACTTACAGATACTATATAGTACCAATGTTGATTAGCGACAGTGATGACGCTAATTAATGACTGTGGTGCAGTGGGCTGAGCACTAACTGACACTAACAAAGGGACCTAGCTAACTGACCTAACTGCTAACACTAGTGATACTAAAATAGTGACAGTTTTCACTGATCACTGTTTTTAGATCACTAGGATAGTGACAGGGGGGTGATCTGGGGTGGGGGTGGCGAGAGGGGAATTAGAGGCAATCAGAAACAATCACAGGACAATCAAAGCCAATCACGAGAAAACAAAGCCAATCACAAGGTAATCAAAGGCAATCACAGGGCAATCGCAGGCCAATCACAGGGCACTCAAATCACGGGACAATCAAGGCCAATCACGGGACAATCACAGGGCAATCACAGCCAATCACGGGACAATCAAATCACGGGACAATCAAAGCCGATCACGGGACAATCAAAGCCGATCACGGGACAATCAAATACAATTACAACACAATCAAATACAATGTCAGCACAATCAAATACAATGTCAGCACAATCTAATACAATTACAGCACAATCAAATACAATTACAGCACAATCAAATACAATGCACTGGGAAGGTGATTGGGGGGGGGGGGGGGGGGGGGGTGTCTGAAGGTGATCTGAGGGTGTGGGGGGTTGATTAGGTGCATGCACGGGGCAGACTGGGTCCTGATCTGATGGGTGGCAGACAGGGGGTGATAATGGGAGATCAGTGAGGGATTACAAGGGAGAATAGATGTAAACAATGCACTGGGGAGATTATCCGGAGGAGGGTCTGAGGGCAATCTGAGGGTCTGGGCGGGTGATCAGGTGCCCCCAAGGGACAGTTTAGGGTCTGCTCTGATGGGTGGTGGTGACAAGGGGTGATAGACAGGTGATAGATAGGTGATTCAAGGTGAGATCAAGATGGCGCTGGGATCAGCAGCCACGGCACATGGCTCTACACTTTTTCTCCCTTTTTGCTGCTTTCCTCGCTGTCTTTGCGGACTTTATTCCGTCTGTTAGATTGGGCTCACACTGTGGGAGCCCCCGCTGACCTCCGGCTCCCAGCACTGCCTAGATACAGCTGCCTGCTGCGTGACCCATCTCCTGGATCCCGCCGCCGCTCCCCGACCACCTCCGAGCACCCACGTGGTGGGGGCCGTCTCACGGAGCACTCTGACTGCCTGCCGCTGAACCCCCGGCGCCTACCTGCCGTTGGACCCCGCTGCCTGCCGCCGGACCCACGCGTGAGGCTGGAGAGGAAGGGACCCGCTGCCTGCCGACGTATCTCCGGCCACCCAGGTACAGCACACTGAGGTCCTGGTCTCCGCCGCCAGCCGCCGGTCACATCTCCGGCCACCCACGTGCACAAGCTGACTCGTGGTGCACGCTGCCTCCTAGGCTCCGCTGCCATCTGCTGCCACCCACGTGCACAAGCTGACTTGTGGTGCACGCTATCTCCTAGGCTTCGCTGCCGCTGCTATCTCTGGCCACCCACGTGTGAGCGGTCTCAGAGGAGCTCGTGGAGAGTGTCCTCTACACCGGAGTCCCCCTCTTTCTGCTCCCTGGAGCGACGCATGGACCGGGGGTGCCTGCAGCCATCCATCTGCCCGCTCTGGACTACTAGGCCCCCCACGTGGCCCGCAACAGGGGTGAGGCTGAGGCTCCTGCACGTGCAGCCGCCCTCCAAGGCTGCTTCTCCTCTCCTGCAGCCCACCACAGCTTGGAGCCCCATCACTCCTCGCCCCCCCCAACGCCCATCACCGCTGGAGCCCAGTTCCTGTAGCTGTGGTTTGGCCAGAGAAGGACCCAGCCCCTTATGGCTCTCGACCATCAGACCCTCGCTCCAGAGGTAAGACTCTGACTCTCTGCAAGCCTGTCTGCCTGTCTACACTGCTCACACCGTAGACTGCCTCTGCACTGCTCATGTGATGGACGCTGCAGCGATTTCACAGTTCCGCACCGTATGCCACCGCTCATAGGTTGATCTGTATTACACTGCTCATGTGTTGGAAGTTATTGCACTGCCCATGGGACGGACTGTATTGCACTGCTTATGGGACGGACGGTATTGCACTGCTCATGGGATGGACTGTATTGCACTGCTCATGGGATGGACTGTATTGCACTGCTCATGAGATGGACTGTATTGCACTGCTCATGAGATGGACTGTATTGCACTGCTCAGGTGATGGTCTGTATTGCACTGCTTAGGTGATGGACTGTATTGCACTGCTCAGGTGATGGACTGTATTGCACTGCTCAGGTGATGGACTGTATTGCACTGCTCATGTGATGGACTGTATTGCACTGCTCATGTGATGGACTGTATTGCACTGCTCATGTGATGGACTGTATTGCACTGTAGGACTGTACTGCACTGCTCATGGGATGGACTGTATTGCACTATTCATGTGGACTGCATCACACTGTTGAGGCGATAGACTGTATTGCTCATGTGACAGACTCCACTGCGCATGTGATAGACTGTTTTGCACTGCCCCAGAATGCCATGCTCCTTCCCCCCCCCCCCCCCGCTGGTGTCCCACCACCCCTCGCACCAGCAGCCGCGGCTCACCCAGGCCGCCCCCCGCCACATGCACCACTTACACCAGGGAACAGCTTCTAGGGTGGGAACCACCGGGCCCCCCTCCCCCTGAAGCCGGGCTCCTGACCACTCTAATCTGGGACCACATACGACAGGTCCTGGACCCTGCCCTGAGACTCCGGCCAGGCCAGCGGAGGAGAGGATGCCGCGCTGCTGCCCGCGTGAGGCTAGAGAGGAAGGGCCTATGCTCAGCCATCCCCTCAGTCCTCCTGGCAAATGCCCAATCCCTCCCAAACAAACTGGATGAACTGCGCCTCCTCTGCGACAGGAGGGACCTCGTCAGTAACACCCCGGCCCTCTGCCTCACAGAAACATGGCTGCATGAGGACATCCCCGAGAGCGCCCTCCTTCTCCCGGGCTTCAGCATCATACGAGCAGATCGGGACCCTGTCCTCTCAGGGAAAAAGAGAGGGGGTGGTGTCTGCTTCTACATCAGCTCCTCATGGTGCCCCCCTCCAACGATACTCGCTAGGAAGTGCTCTCCAGACCTGGAACTACTGCTAATCAATTGTAGGCCGCCATACTCACCAAGAGAGTTTTCCTCCTATGTCCTTGCCGGAGTGTATATCCCTCCCAATGCAGACATCAAATCTGCCCTTCTCGTCCTAAGCGAGACCATCTCACAGTGGGAGACATCCCTCCCGGATTCACTGTTCATCATCGCGGGTGACTTCAACAAGGCCAACCTGCGCCAGGAGATGCCGCGCTATCACCAGCATGTAACCTGCCCCACCAGGGGCCCGAACACCCTGGACCACTGCTACACGGCACTGAAGGATGCATACAAAGCAGTCCCCCGAGCAGCTCTGGGCTCGTCGGACCACTGTCTCATCCACCTTATCCCAACCTACAGGAGACGCCTGGAATCAGCTAAACCGACCATCAAGTCCACCAAGGTCTGGTCGAACGAGGCAAAACTGAAACTACAAGCCTGCTTTGAATGCACCGATTGGAAGGCCCTGGAAGCGCCAAACTTGGATGAATGGGCAGATAACGTTGCCTCATACATCAGTTTCTGTGAGGACTCTTGTGTACCAGCAAAATCCTTCAAGCTGTACCCGAACAACAAGCCGTGGTTCACCAACAAGCTACGGCAGCTGCGAAGGCGCAAGGAGGCTGCGCACAGGTCCGGCAACCGAGAGGACTATAGAAGGGCAAGAAACGACCTCAATCGGGAGATGAGAGCTGCCAAAAAAGAGTATGCTGAAAGAGTGGAACACAACCTCTGCTCAAACAACTCACGTGCCGTATGGAAGGGGCTGAAGGCCGCCACTAACTACAAGCCCCAACCCCAGCAGGCGACACCCAGCCCGACACTAGCAGAAGAACTCAGCAGATTCTACTGCAGGTTCGAGAACCAGGGAGTACCGGAGGGAATCCCGGCACCGGCTACCCCACCCCTGTGCCTGGCAAACAATAACCTGCCCTCTCCCTCGGTGGTGAGCGAAGCCGAGGTCCTGCGCCTCTTATCAACACTTAATGCCAGGAAAGCCTCCGGCCCCGACGGAGTGTCCCCAGCCTGCCTGAAAACCTGCTGTCGGCAACTTGCTCCCATCCTCTTCGCCATCTTCACCAAGTCCCTGAAGGAAGGCAAGGTCCCCACTTGCTTTAAGAGGTCTATCATCATACCTGTCCCTAAGAAACAAGGGGTCTCCGATCTCAACAACTTTAGACCCGTAGCCCTGACGTCTGTAATCATGAAAACCATGGAGCGGGCAATCCTAGCCTACCTCAAGCTCTCCACTTCACCCGTCCTAGACCCTTACCAGTTTGCCTATAGGGAAAACAGGTCCACCGATGATGCGATCAATATCTGCTTGGAGCTCACCAACGACCACCTGGACAGGCCGGACACGTATGCTAGAATACTTCTCCTGGACTTCAGTTCGGCCTTCAATACCATCTGCCCACGCATTCTGCAACGGGACCTTGCTGCACTCGGAGTCCACCCAAGCCTACTACTGTGGATCACAGACTTTCTCACCAACAGATCCCAAGTCGTCAAACTGGGCGATATCCACTCACAAGCAGCGATCACGAACACAGGTGCTCCCCAAGGCTGCGGTCTGTCACCATTGCTGTTCTCCCTCTACACAAACAACTGCAGATCGGAGGCAGACTCCGTAAAGGTCATCAAGTTCGCCGACGACACCCCCATCATTGGCCTTGTCACCAGGGATAACGTCCAAGAGTACTGCCAACAGGTGGAGAGAATTTGCAACTGGAGCAAGGAGAACAGGCTGGTGCTTAACACTGCAAAAACTGTTGAGCTAATCATTGACTTCAGGAAGTCTGCCCCCCCTCCGCCCCCCATTTATATTGACGGCACCGAGGTAGCTAGGGTGCCATGTGCCCGGCTTCTGGGTACTATAATTTCCAGTGATCTCAGCTGGAAGCCCAACATCACTGCCTCCCAACGGAAAGCCCAGCAAAGACTTTTCTTCCTCCGCCAGCTGAGAAAGTTTGGCATGACTCAAAAAATCCTAACCAGCTTCTACACCGCCACCATTGAGTCAATCCTCTGCTCCTCCATCTTGGTCTGGTATGCTGGGGTCACTGCAAATGACAAGGACAAACTTCAGAGGGTCATTAGGTCAGCGGAGAGGATCGTTGGGTGCCCCCTCCCCTCTCTTGCCCTGCTACACAACAACAGACTCAAGTCCAGGGCTCTGAGGATTGCCAATGATCCTTCTCACCCAGGCCACCGCTACTTCAGCCTGCTGCCACTGGGCCGGAGGCTTCGGCCATCTCCACAAAGACCACGAGACACAGGAACTCGTTCTTCCCCTCGGCGGTCAACCTCCTGAACTCCCTCCACATACTACCATCAATGCAAACCCGGACGAGCTGCGGGGCGGTCTGTACCATGGCGGAACTTTCAACCACACCAACCAACCCACCAGACTAACCATCGCGGTGTCACACTAGGGACTGTGATGCTTTATGGATGTATAGGGAAATGCAATACTACGTGTAGTGAAATACAATCGCATGGAGCAATGCAATGTGCAGTGGTATTGCAATGAAATGAAATGCTAACTCACGCTAACCGATGCCTCTATGGCTCGCTGCTATCTATCTATGTCTCTATCTATGTCTCTCTCTAATCCAGATGTATTGTGCCAAAAACAATTCCGGGCATGACCCAGTCATGCTTGGCGAAATAAAGTTTTTCTGATTTCTGATTGACAGGTGATCAATGGGTAAGGCAGCTGTATACAAATGTATACAGTATACAGGGGGGGGGGTCTGGGGGGGATCTGAGGGTAGGGGGGTGATCAGGGGACCCTAGGAGGCAGTTATGAACCTACTCTATGGGATAGCGTTGACAGCTAGTGACAGGGAGTGATTCATGGGTTTTTAGGGGGGTGCTTGGGTGCAAACTTGGGTCTGCTGGGGTGATCAGGGGGGGTTCTGAGGGCTGGGGTGGGCGATCGGGGGGTCTGTGTGTGTGAAAATGTGTGTGTTAGTGTGTCTTCACTTACAAGGCTGCTGTCCTCTCTGATGGTCGCACGAGAAAGTGACCATCAGAGGAGGAGGCAGCCTGTATAATACACTTTTGATTGGCCAGATCGGAGGTTTTGAAACCCGCCGGCGCTGCTAATGTGCCGGCGGGTTTCGCGTCAGGTGGGCGGAGCCTAGTGCCAGCGGCAAATGTGTCACGAATGACGCGATCGCCGGCACCAGAGAGCAGAATGACCCGCCGCCCATCGGCGTATTGCGGTCGTTCTGCACACCACTTCGCCGCCGCCCATCGGCTGTGGGCGGTCGGCAAGTGGTTACTCCAGATTGCTTACTCCAACTAGCATTCTTTTCATCCCCGGTGGCAGCTTTGGAGGCATTGTTGCAACTTGCAAGCAGCAGACTCGGCAGTGCTGTCTGATGCTTACAGTCTTCAGGTGCTTGCCGGGTTTGGACAACTTCCTGTTGTTTTTGTACGCATCAGCCAATCAGAAACGTGTTTGTGCCATATATGTGGTTTTACGTGTGCGGACGAAAAGTACGCAAGCGCATGCGCACTGACGAGATTCACATACCCGGTACATCCAGACCTATTTCCACGTGATACCTGGACATTACGCATAGAAACAGGTAACGCATGCGTAGTACCGTTAAGGTTAATGTGGAAAGAATTCCGCGTGGGAGCATGGTCTTACGCCTACGACTACATTTACTACGCATTATTGCCTAGTTCAATGCATACTTGCGTAGTTGCTGTTGTAGCGTAGTTGCTGTGCCGTAGGTGTAGTTGTACTACGCGTAGTTGCGGAAAACTATGCGTAGTTTCAGCGTAGCGAAGTTGGCTGACAACGATCATCCCTGGGCTGTACCCATATACAGTTTGTGTATTTACTGCAGTTTAGTAATTAGGCAAAAGGCAGAAATGGATAAGAGGATATACTCTGCTCAGTAGGCATACTAACTTTTGTGCCTGTGTGCCTGGAAGCAGCGGGGAGGTGGACGACTCTGATTCGCACATCGTTACCGGAGGACATGGCGAGTCCTGTGTGGTCACCCGCCAGTTTGGATCTAGTCGTTCTACCTCCATTTACCATATAGCAAACAGAGACGCCAGAAGTATAAAATAAAAAGTTGGAGGGTCTTCTTGCCATCACCCTGATCTTTAGCTCCTTCCACAGACTTTCAATTGGATTCAAGTCAGGACTCTGGCTGGGCCACTCCAAAACGTTAAAGAGACACTGAAGCGAGACTAAATCTCGCTTCAGCTCTCATATATAGCAGGGGCACGTGTGCCCCTGCTAAAACGCAGCTATCCCGCGGCTAAACGGGGGTCCTTTCACCCCCAACCCACCCCCCGCAAAAGTTGGTCGGAAAGTTGGTCGCGGAAATTCCCTTCCTGGAGGCAGGGCTAACGGCTGCAGCCCTGCCTCCAGTCGCGTCTATCAGACGCTCATCACCGCCTCTCCCCCGCCCCTCTCAGTGAAGGAAGACTGAGAGGGGCGGGGGAGAGGCGGAGATACGCGCTGACAGACGCGCGTGGGGCAGGGCTGCGGCGGTTAGCCCTGCCCCAACCAGGAAGCGCTCCCCCGCATTACGGAGGGGGTTTGGGGGGACAGGGACCCCCGTTAAGCCGCGGGATAGCGGCGTTTTAGCAGGAGCACACGTGCCCCTGCTATATATGAGGTCTGAAGCGAGATCTATTCTCGCTTCAGACTCACTTTAATGTTGTTGTCTGCTAACCATTTCTTCACCACTTTTTCTGTGTGTTTTGGGTCATTGTCATGCTGAAATAACCATTGGTGGCCAAGGCCAAGTTTCTCTGCAGACTACCTGATGATGTTGTTGAGAATCCTCATGTATTACTCCTTTTTCATGGTGCCGTTTACTGGGATTAGGTTCCCTGGTCCATTGGCTGAAAAAACACCCTCAAAGTATTAGGTTCCTACCACCATGTTTGACACTGGGAATAGTGTTCTTTGTGTTAAAGGCTTTTCCTTTTTTATGTCAAATGAAGAAAACATCATTGTGACCAAACAATTCAAATTTTGTTTCATCTAACCATAACACAGAAGACCAGAAGTCTTCTTCTTTGTCCAGATGAGCATTTGCAAAGACCAAGCGAGCTTTTGTGGGCCTTATCTGGAGAAGTGGTGTCCTCTTTGTTCTGCATCAGTGGAACCCAGCAGTGTGCAGTGTCCAAATGGAGTGTCTGCCTTGAAACCTTGCCACCAGCGGAGTCCAGATTCTCCAGGATAGCCTTGGTGGTGATCCTTGGATTCTTTATCGCCTCTCTCACTATCCTTCTGGCCAGCACAGCTGTAACTTTTGGCTTCCGACCATGTCCTCCGAGATTTTCCACTGTGCAGAACATCTTGTTTTTTTAATAATACTTTGCACTGTAGCCACTGGAACTTGAAAACGTTTAGAAAAGGCATTGTAGCCCTTTCCTGACTTGTGAGCAGCCACAATGCTCAGCCGCAGGTCCTCACTGAGCTCCTTTGTCTTAGCCATGACTGTCCACAAACCAACTGCAGAGAGCTTCTGTTTTTCACCTGTTGAGTTGATTAAAACAGCTGTTCCCAATTAATCAGGGTAATTAGGATGCTTTACAAAAGTTCGGACTATTTGGAATGGTATAGAACAGGGGTCAGAAACCTTTTTGGCTGAGAGAGCCATAAACGCCACATATCTTAAAAAATAATTCCATGAGAGCCATACAATATGTTTCAAACTGGGACAGTGCGCATGTGCAGCAGAGGGCTCATGTCCCTGTTGCCATGGTGATGTGTACACAGTTGATCCTCTGGGCAGCGGAAGTGTCAGACACGTCTTCAGCTTCTCTTGGGTTACAGCAACATCAGCAATTTCTCCGAGAGCCAGACTGGAGAAATACCGACTAACAGCTTGTACAATTAGCTAGCTGACTTGGGTGTTGATTCACTTTGTAGGACGAGATCCCTACACTTTGGCCCAAAAACCTGCCTGTCAAGTGACAGACATCCTATTGGGCCAATGAAAGTGCGGGGATCTCGTCTTACAAAGTCACTGGACCTGACAGAGTACAGGGTGGGGCATTTGGAGCAGCTGTTAGTTCTAGGGGTAGCGTGATCATGTTAGTAGTGCACGCTACAGCAGTAGTGTGTCTACTTTGAAAATGTTACTTGCGCTGCCACACTAAGCTGCGCTGCTTGAGCAGTGTAGTTTAGTGAATCAACCCCTAAATGTGAGCCAGATGCAGTCATCAAAAGAGCCACATCTGGCTCCCGAGCCATAGGTTCCCTACCCCTGGTATAGAACATTGGATTTTCCCACAGACTGTGACAGTTTGTAAAAGGTATGAATAATTTTGGACTGGACACTTTTTGCTCAAATTTAAATAAAAACTGAGAAATGTTTTTTTTTTCCACAATACTTCCTTTTGTACATCGCCTTATTATCCTTTGGAAGACACCTATGACATTTCCCATCAAAAAATTACTTGCTGGTTGAATGAAAGTAACTTTTAGTCAAAATTTGCCACGGGTATGAATAATTATGGGAAGCACTGTATGTCCCTAATTAATCAGCAATAACTTTATCCCTACTTATGACACCTAAATGAGGGTGCATATTATTTCTGCGCCGCTCAGTTCGGCGCGGTGAGAGCCGAATGACGGCTCTCACCGCTGCTGCTAAACTCCGAGGCGGCGTTAAATACTATTCCCCCTCCGAGTTTTCGCAACTCGGAGGGAGATGTAATTCGGGGTCTGGCGGCTTCCAGAGCCCCGAATTACATCTACGCGCCCCGCGCAGTATAGCATTGCTGCTATGGGGCGCCCAGTTTCGGCGCTTGGCTCTGAGAGCCGCGAAATCAGCTGATCCACCTAAATGATCGTCGTTGTTTTTTTTTTATAAGAGAAACCAGGCTTTCATTTGGCAGTATTTTCTTCTCAAGAATGAGTTTTTCTATGCATTTAAAAAAAAAATTAAAACAAATAGGGGGGAAAAATGAAGAGATACATTATTTCTCAGTAGAGATGGCCCGTACCTCCGATTTTCGGTTCGCAAACCGGGTTCGCGAGCTTCCGCAAAAGGTTTGGTTCGCACAAACTTTCGTGAACCGTAATAGACTTCAATGGGGATGCGAACTTTGAAGACTAGAAACAGTTATGCTGGCCACAAAAGTGATGGAAAAGATGTTTTAAGGTGTCTAACACCTGGAGGGGGGCATGGATGAGTGGGATAGATGCCAAAAGTCCCAGGGAAAAATCTGGATTTGACGCAAAGCAGCGTGTTAAGGACAGAAATCACATTGAATGCTAAATTTCAGGCCTAAAGTGCTTTCAAACATCTTGCATGTGTATACGTCAATTAGGGAGTGTAAGTAGAGTACTTCTTCACAGTGACACACCAAACTCACTGTGTAACGCACTGCAAACAACTGTTTGTGTTGTGACGGCCGTGCTGGACTGGTGCGCACCATGGCGATAGCGGTTTTCAAGCCTATATAGTCGCTGGGCTGTGGTAGCTCAATGATAGAACAACAGTGACTGTTAAGCTGATCAAATTTGGTCTGTCCACAATGAAGCAACGACCTTATTATCTTCTTGTATGTAGATAGGCATAGGTAGGTGCCCCAGTATAGGTAGGTAGGCATAGGTAGGTGCCCCAGTAGTTAGCTAGACATAGGTAGGAGTCCCAGTATAGGTAGGTAGGCATAGGTAGGAGTCCCAGTTTAGGTAGGTAGGCATAGGTAGGAGTCCCAGTATAGGTAGATAGGCATAGGTAGGTGCCCCAGTATAGTTAGCTAGGCATAGGTAGGAGTCCCAGTATAGGTAGGCATATGTAGGTGTCCCAGTATAGGTAGGTAGGCATAGGTAGGTGTCCCAGTATAGGTAGATAGGCATATGTAGGAGTCCCAGTATAGGTAGGTAGGCAGGCATAGGCAGGAGTCCCAGTATAGGTAGGTAGGTGTCCCAGTATAGGTAGATAGGCATAGGTGCCTACCTATGCCTATCTACCTATACTGGGACACCTACCTATGCCTACCTACCTATACTGGGACTCCTGCCTATGCCTGCCTACCTACCTATACTGGGACTCCTACATATGCCTACCTACCTATACTGGGACTCCTACCTATGCCTAGCTAACTACTGGGGCACCTACCTATGCCTATCTACCTATACTGGGACACCTACCTATGCCTACCTACCTACCTACCCCAGTAGTTAGCTAGGCATAGGTAGGAGTCCCAGTATAGGTAGGTAGGTATAGGTAGGAGTCCCAGTATAGGTAGGCAGGCATAAGTAGGTGTCTCAGTATAGGTAGATAGGCATAGGTAGGTGTCCTAGTATAGGTAGATAGGCATAGGTAGGTGCCCCAGTAGTTAGCTAGGCATAGGTAGGAGACCCAGTATAGGTAAGTAGGCATAGGTAGGAGTCCCTGTATAGGTAGGTAGGCATAGGTAGGTGTCCTAGTATAGGTAGATAGGCATAGGTAGGTTTCCCAGCAGTTAGCTAGGCATAGGTAGGAGTCCCAGTATAGGTAGATAGGCATAGGTAGGTGCCCCAGTAGTTAGCTAGGCATAGGTAGGAGTCCCAGTATAGGTAGGTAGGCAAAGGTAGGTGCCCCAGTATAGGTAGATAGGCATAGGTAAGTGCGCCAGTAGCTACCTAGGCATAGGTAGGAGTCCAAGTATAGGTAGGTAGGCATAGGTAGGAGCCCCAGTAGTTAGCTAAGCATAGGTAGGAGTCCCAGTATAGGTAGGTAGGCATAGGTAGGTGTCCTAGTATAGGTAGATATGCATAGGTAGGTGCCCCAGTAGTTAGCTAGGCATAGGTAGGAGACCCAGCATAGGTAGGTGCCCTAGTATAGGTAGGTAGGCATAGGTAGGTGTCCCCATATAGGTAAGTAGGTGCCCCAGTAGTTAGGTAGGCATAGGTAGGTGTCCCAGTATAGATAGTTAGGCAGGGCCTGGCTGGCACAGTAATAGCAATTACCAAGGTGTAGCTGCAACAGATAGGGCTGTATAATGCAGTTTCAGTGGGCAACACACAAAAAAAGAAAACACATCAGGAGAACATTAGCTCTCAAAAGAGCTGTTGAGGGGTGCTATTTTAGCAATAACAATCAGCCAGGAGCAAGCTACAGTGGCTTGCAAAAGTATTCACCCCCCCTTGAAGTTTTCCACATTTTGTAACATTACTGCCACAAACATGAATCAATTTTATTGGAATTCCACATGAAAGACCAATACAAAGGGGTATACATGTGAGAAGTGGAATGAAAATCATACATGATTCCAAACATTTTTTACAAATCAATAACTGCAAAGTGGTGTGTGCGTAATTATTCAGCCCTCAGACATTGTCCGATGAGTGCTAATGACTAAATAGAGTGCCCCTGTGTGTAATCTAATGTCAGTACAAATACAGCTGCTCTGTGACTGCCTCAGAGGTTCTCTAAGAGAATATTGGGAGCAACACCACCATGAAGTCCAAAGAACACACCAGACAGGTCAGGGATAAAGTTATTGAGAAATTTAAAGCAAGATTAGGCAAAGATTTCCAAAGCCTTGAACATCCCACGGAGCACTGTTCAAACGATCATTCAGAAATGGAAAGAGTATGGCACAACTGTAAACCTACTAAGACAAGGCCGTCCACCTAAACTCACAGGCCGAACAAGGAGAGCGCTGATCAGAAATGCAGTCAAGAGGCCCATGGTGACTCTGGACGAACTGCAGAGGTCTACAGCTCAGGTGGGGGAATCTGTCCATAGGACAACTATTAGTCATGCACTGCACAAAGTTGGCCTTTATGGAAGAGTGGCAAGAAGAAAGCCATTGTTAACAGAAAAAGCATAAGAAGTCCCATTTGCAGTTTGCCACAAGCCATGTGGGGGACACAGCAAACATGTGGAAGAAGGTGCTCTGGTCAGATGAGACCAAAACTGAACTTTTTGGCCAAAATGCAAAACGCTATGTGTGGCGGAAAACTAACACTGCACATCACTCTGAACACACCATCCCCACTGTCAAATATGGTGGTGGCAGTATCATGCTCCTAATCCCCTTCTGCTCCTCGGGGCACTAGAGGACGAATGCACGCCCATAGGCTGTCACTCATGTTCATCTCTGCATAACTAAGCGACAACCGCTCTATGTGTCTTTTGCTATGTCGAAATGTTTTCCTTATAAATTGTACTATGTGTAATGTTACTTGTACTGTTTGCACTTGCCAATATGCCTTGTGTTCACAAATAATTCCGGGTGCGGCGCCTGTCGCACTTGGCGAATAAAGTGATTCTGATTCTGATGCTCTGGGGGTGCTTCTCTTCAGCAGGGACAGGGAAGCTGGTCAGAGTTGATGGGAAGATGGATAGAGCCAAATACAGGGCAATCTTGGAAGAAAACCTTGGAGTCTGCAAAAGACTTGAGACTGGGGCGGAGGTTCACCTTCCAGCAGGACAACGACCCTAAACATAAAGCCAGGGCAACAATGGAATGGTTTAAAACAAAACATATCCATGTGTTAGAATGGCCCAGTCAAAGTCCAGATCTAAATCTAATCAAAAATCTGTGGCACGTTCTGAAAACTGCTGTTCACAAATGCTGTTCATCTAATCTGACTGAACTGGAGCTGTTTTGCAAAGAAGAATGGGCAAGGATTTCAGTCTCTAGATGTGCAAAGCTGGTAGAGACATACCCTAAAAGACTGGAAGCTGTAATTGCAGCAAAAGGTGGTTCTGCAAAGTATTGACTCAGGGGGCTGAATAATTACGCACACCCCACTTTGCAGTTATTTATTTGTAAAAAATGTTTGGAATCATGTATGATTTTCGTTCCACTTCTCACGTGTACACCACTTTGTATTGGTCTTTCACGTGGAATTCCAATAAAATTGATTCAGGTTTGTGGCAGTAATGTGACAAAATGTGGAAAACTTCAAGGGGTCCGAATACTTTTGCAAGCCACTGTAACAAGCCTACAAGAGCCTAACGAATCTTTCCCTATGAGAGTCTGCCAGCAGCTGTCCCTTCACTAATTAATGCAGGCACACGAGTGAGTGTAATGACCAGCGCTGCCTTCCTTTTATAAGGGTGGGAATCAGAATCAGAATCAGAATCAGATTTATTTCGCCAAATACAGCACAGCTATATTCGGAATTTTTTGTGGTACACATGGCATAGACATAGTACAGGAGGAGGACAAGAAGCACAAACACAGACAATTTACAACTGCAGTAATGATATACATGACAAACTGGGTCGTCGGTAAGGGTTCGTTCCTGCCGTGCAGGAGCAGTCCAACAATAATACTAATAATAGTACTAATAATAATAATAAAGATGATGGTGGCCCCAGTACAGTCTCTGGACAGTGAGAACAAGGGCGTGCAGGGGCGTGAGCTGATGGAGAGACCCCGCTAGGGCATGCCGGTAGGCGGGCCCGGTGGGGGAAGGTTGGAGTTGAGCAGCCGAACCGCTTGGGGGAAGAAGGTGTTCATCCGTCTGGTGGTTTTGCATGGTATGGACCTGTAGCGGCGGCCCAGTGGGAGCAGCTTGAAGTGGCGACTGCCTGGGTGGGAGGGGTCACGGGAGATCACAGTGGCCCTCTTCCTCATCCTAGCGGAGTGGAGGAGGTCAAGAGGTGGAAGAGGGGACCCGATGATTCTCTCTGCATCAGCTATGACTCTCTGCAGTTTGTGTTTGTCGCTGGCCGTTGCGCCCGCATACCAGACAATGACTGAGGAGCAGAGGATGGATTCTATAGTGGCAGTATAGAAGCTGGTCAGCAGTTCCCTGGGCATGCCGAATCTCTTCAGCTGGCGCAGGAAGAACAATCTCTGCTGTGATTTCTTCTGTATTATGGAGGTGTTCTGCCCCCACTTCAGGTTGTTAGTGAGAGTCGTGCCGAGGAACCGCACCGATGTCACCCTAGAGACTTCGGTACCCCCAATGAGGATAGGTAGGAGGGGGGGAGGGTTCCTCCTGAAGTCTACGACTAGTTCAACAGTCTTTGCGGCATTGAGAACTAGGTTATTTGCTCTGCACCAGTTGCAGATTCGCTCAACTTCGCTGCGGTACTCATGCTCGCCGTTGCTGCTAATTAGGCCAATGATGGTGGTGTCGTCTGCCACTTTGATGACTTTCACAGAGTCAGCGGATGATATGCAATTGTTGGTATAGAGGGAGAACAGTAGTGGTGACAATACACAGCCTTGTGGAGCCCCAGTATTGGTGGTTCTGACGCTGGAGTAGCTTGTTGCGTTCTGTTGGTCAGGAAGTCCTTGATCCATGCTCGGAGCGTGGGATCTACTCCGAGCTGCGCCAGATTGGTGAGCAGGATGTCTGGGCAGATCGTGTTGAACGCCGAGCTAAAATCCAGAAACAAGATCCTAGCATAGGAGACAGGGTTGTCAAGGTGCTCCATGATGTATGCCAGGCTGGCATTGATGGCGTCCTCCACGGATCTGTTTGCCCTATAAGCAAATTGGAGCTGGTCGAGGTGAGCGTCCGTGTGTCTCTTCAGGTGGGCAAGGACCAGCCGCTCAAGGAGCTTCATAATGTTGGAGGTTAGGGCCACTGGTCGGAAGTTGTTGTGCTCAGTGCTGCCGGGTTTTTTGGGGACTGGTACAATTGCGGACCGCTTGAAACAGGAGGGGACTGTACCGTCCGATAGTGACCGCTCGAATAAGGTGGTGAGCACAGGAGCTAACTGATCAGCACAGGTTCTCAGGCAGATAGATGACACTCCATCCGGGCCAGAAGACTTCCTGGGATTCAGCTTACGGAGGTGCCGGAGTACCTCTAATTCATGGACAGTAACAGGAGCCAGGGTGCCGAGTTCATCCGAGGGGGGGTTCACCTTGGCCGTGGCTGTATGGTCCCCCTGCTGGTTAGGTAGTTGCTCGAACCTGCAGTAGAACTCATTGAGCTCCTCCGCCAGCCGAAGGCTTGGGGTCGCAGGCTGAGGTGCAGGTTTGAAGTTTGTGGCTGCTCTCAGACCCTTCCATACCTCCCGTGTGTTGTTTGATTGGAGGCAGAGTCCGAGCTTGTCGGAGTAGGCCCTTTTTGCTGATCGCAGTTCTCTTTTCAGTGCGTACCTGGCCTCTCTATATTTCTCAGGGGAGCCGGACCTGTGCGCTTCCTCTTTGCATTTCCGAAGTCGGCGGAGCTTGTCGTTAAACCAAGGCTTGTTGTTGGGGAAAATCCTGAATGTCTTGGATGGGATACAAGCTTCCTCACAGAAACTAATGTAGGAGGTAACGTTCTCGGTCCATTCATCAAGGGAGGGTGCCTCCAGCGTCGACCAGTCTGTGGTGTCAAAACAGGCTTGGAGTTCCAGTTTTGCTTCTGCTGTCCATTTTTTGATGGTTTTGACAGTGGGCTTTGAGGTCTCCAGGAGCCGCCTGTAAGTAGGGATCAGGTGGATTGTGTTGTGGTCGGAGTTTCCCAGAGGGGCTCCTAGGGTGGCCTTGTATGCCTTCTTCTGGACCGTGTAGCAGTGGTCCAGGGTGTTACAGTTTCTGGTAGGGCAGGTTATGTGCTGCTTGTAGCGGGGCAGCTCATGTCTTAGGTTCGCCTTGTTGAAGTCGCCGAGGATGATGATTAGAGCCTCAGGGAAGGATGTTTCCCACCGCGAGATATAGTCACTGAGGGCTTGCAGTGCAGTCTTGGAGCATGCATTGGGAGGTATATAGACCCCAACGAGGACAAGGGAAGAGAACTCCCTGGGGGAGTATTGAGGCCTGCAGTTTATGGCCAGAAACTCAATGTCTGGGGTACAGGTCTTGTTGAGGGTGGTGATGTTGGAGCACCAGGAGGTGTTGATATAAAAGCAGATGCCCCCACCTCTCGTTTTCCCCGAGAGGGCCGCGTCACGGTCTGCTCTTAGGAGATTGTAGCCTGGTACAAGTAGAGAGTTGTCCGGGATGCTGTCACTCAGCCAGGTCTCCGTAAAACAGAGAACAGGGGTGTTCTTACTGATCTGGGGTTTGCTACCCAGTAGGAGGAGCAGCTCGTCCAGTTTGTTTGGAAGTGAGCAGACATTTGCAAGTAGGATGGCAGGGATGGGAGAGCGTAGACCTTTCCTTTTGAGTCGGACCATGGCCCCTGCCCTCCTACCTCTGTGGCGACGTTTGTTCGGTGCTCGCTTGGAGACGAGCTATTTGATATGGGCGGTGACAGCATCCCACAGGGGGGAGCCCCATGGGGGCTTGGGGCTGTCCGGGGGTTCCCATTTAAGGAGGGCCTCTCTGGATAGGGTGGCAGTATTTAGTGACCGTTCTGAACCCATGGCACAGATGGGAGGGGTGTTTGAATTCAGGGCAGAGGGAGGCCAGGGCTGGTTGCGTGGAGCAGGGCAGCGGAGTCGAAAGGCTGGTGGAGAGTCTCGACGGGCAGCGAGCACCCCTGGGACGGGTAGTGGGTCTCAAGGAACGGTGCAGAGTCAGACTGTGACCTGCTTGGCACCTCGAAGACGCAGCACAGTGTATGATTCCGGTAGGTGATGTGGAGCAGACAGCACAGCGCAGTGAGTAGGGCACAGGTAGATAGTATTGGGCAGGCAGCACCTGCACAGTGTAAGGCCCTGGTGGATGGTATGGAGGCACAAAAGGATGGTGTGGAGCAGGCAGCACAGTATGTTGCACACAAGATTGTGTGGACGGGCAGTATGTTGCACACAAGATGGTGTGGACGGGCAGCACAGCACAGTGTGTGGACCAGGTAGGTGGTGTGGAATGGAGCCAGCATGCAGTACAAGCACCCGTAGGTGGTATGGAGCGGGCCCCGTAGATGGTATGGGGCGGGCAGCACGGCACAGAATAGGTGTTTTGGAGCGGTCAGTCCAGCACAGCGTGTGAACCAAGTAGATGGTTGGAGCAGGTAACACTGCACAGTATAAGG
Source organism: Hyperolius riggenbachi (assembly GCF_040937935.1). Lineage (NCBI taxonomy): Eukaryota > Metazoa > Chordata > Amphibia > Anura > Hyperoliidae > Hyperolius > Hyperolius riggenbachi. The sequence goes on from NC_090652.1 coordinate 183,653,168, forward strand.
CCAGGGTCGATGGAGCAGGCAGCACAGCTCAGTGTAAGGCCCAGGTAGATTATGAGGGGCAGCCAGCACAGCACAGAGGGGCAGGCAGCACAGCACAGAGGGCCCAGGTAGAGTATGAGGGGCCGGCAGCACAGCATAGAGGGCCCAAGTAGATTATGAGGGGCAGGCAGCACAGCATAGAGGGCCCAAGTAGATTATGAGGGGCAGGCAGCACAGCACAAAGGGGATGGTATGGCAGGTAGCACAGCACAGATGAGTAGATAGTAGGGAGCAGGCATCACAGTAAGGGGCGCAGATGGATGATATGGAGCAGGCAGCGGGCTGAGCAAGGACAGGATGGAGGGGTGCCAGTTCCAGCAGAAGTGTAGGTGCAAGCAATAGGACTCACCCTGTATGAGTTGGCACAGGCAGGAGGATCTGTAGCCGCTGGAGGAAGTGTGCCTGGAGGGGGAGGCTGATCACGGGAACCCCAGATCCTGGAGGCTGGTTGCTGAAATCCCTGACCTGCGGAGTCCACCCGAGGGGAGGCAAAGCATGGGGAGCCTTGTGGCGAGGAGGCTCTCTCTGGATGAGAGGGCCGGGCGGGCGGGCCCAGCCGAGAGATGCGGTGCAGAGGCGATCCGAGGTGGAGGTCCTGCGTGGGACCACGTGGTGTGGAGTCGGGAAGAGGCTGGAGCTGCACCAGTCTGGCTAGCCGAGGCGGAGGACCAGCGTGGGCCCACGTGGTGGAGGCTGGGGTTGCAGCGGCGGCAGTCCGGCGAGCCGAGGTGGAAGGCCTGCGTGGGACCACGTGGTGGAGGCTGAGGTAGCAGCGGCGGCAGTCCGGCGAGCCGAGGTGGAAGGCCTGCGTGGGACCACGTGGTGGAGGCTGAGGTAGCAGCGGCGGCAGTCCGGCGAGCCGAGGTGGAAGGCCTGCGTGGGACCACGTGGTGGAGGCTGAGGTAGCAGCGGCGGCAGTCCGGCGAGCCGAGGTGGAAGGCCTGCGTGGGACCACGTGGTGGAGGCTGAGGTAGCAGCGGCAGCAGTCCGGCGAGCCGAGGTGGAAGGCCTGCGTGGGACCACGTGGTGGAGGCTGAGGTAGCAGCGGCGGCAGTCCGGCGAGCCGAGGTGGAAGGCCTGCGTGGGACCACGTGGTGGAGGCTGAGGTAGCAGCGGCGGCAGTCCGGCGAGCCGAGGTGGAAGGCCTGCGTGGGACCACGTGGTGGAGGCTGAGGTTGCAGCGGCAGCAGTCCGGCGAGCCGAGGTGGAAGGCCTGCGTGGGACCACGTGGTGGAGGCTGAGGTAGCAGCGGCGGCAGTCCGGCGAGCCGAGGTGGAAGGCCTGCGTGGGACCACGTGGTGGAGTCAGGTGAGTGGCTGGAGCCGTGGGCAGGAGTTGCAGCGGCGACCGGGATGCTTCTGCGGCAGGAGCGGAAGTCCGCAGTCTGATCAGCGGCAGACAGGACAGGACCGGAGCAGTGGCAGCAGCAGCAGGCAGACCGGAGCAGTGGCGAGATCAGATGGAGCTGGAGGCCATCGGGTGAGTGCAGCCAGAGAGCCCTTACCTAAGTTAAACTAAATCTAAACCTAAATCTAAATACATCAGCTAAAGCACAAAACAAAAAAACAATCACCTAAGCTGTCCACTACTATTTTTGTAGCCAGAAAACTATGGAAAAGCACACTATTTACAGAGCCATGTGACCGAGGCGACCTGCTGGGGCGCCATCTTGGTCTTCATTTTACAGTGTATGTGGCTCCAGGAGAGAGTGTAGCCTAATTGGCTACAATGTGCCTGCTGACTGTGATGTAGAGGGTCTAAGTTGACCCTAATGGTGCACTATAGGGGCGAACCGAACTCTCGGAAAAGTTTGCGTTCCATGGCTAACGCGAACCACCGGAAGTTCGCCTGGAACCGTTCGGCGAACCGTTCGGGCCATCTCTATTTCTCAGTTTTTACCAATCCTAGTTTAAAAAAAAAAAGTGCTACTGTACAGAAAAAAACACAAATTTTATTTGGCTATGTCTCCTGTTTTTTTGTTTTGTTTTTTTTATAAAGTTTAAATATGATGTTCTTGTCACAATTTATGTTAAAGGGACCCTGAGCTCTAAAAATAAACAAAATTGGTACTTACGACACGGGAGGTCCCCCGACGTCCTCCTGGCTCCTCTCCCGGTCCCTCCGCCGCATAACGCATCGGCGACACCCAGGCCGGGTGTCAGGCTCCCACTTCCTTAATGGAAGTGGGAGCCTAACCCATCATCATGCCGGCCGCTGCGCGTCATCACGGCGGCCAGCGTGACAGTACTGCGCATGCGCGGTTTAATCACGCATGCACAGTACTGTCACGCCGGCCGCCGTGATGACAAAGAGTGTCACCATTAAGGAAGTGGGAGCCAGACAACCGTTCCGGGTTTCGCCGGTGCGGTATGCGGCGGAGGGACCAGGAGAGGAGCCAGGAGGACATCAGGCGACCTCCTGTCCTATGGTGGGCTGGAGAAAGCCCCAGATAAGTACCAATTTTGTTTATTTTTAGACCTCGGAGTCCCTTTAATGATTTGTATTTCTGAAATAAAGGTGGCTTTTTGCTACAGTGTGCACTTTTTACTTGCCCCCTCTTTCAGCCCCCCCCCCCCCCCAAATAGCTAGATGTGCCCCCAGTATAGTCAGATGGGCCTCCAATATAAGGCCCCCATTATGGGTAGCCAAATGTGCCACCAGAATTAACCCCCCTATAGGTAGCTAGATGTGCTCTCGGTATTAGGCCCCCCCCATACAGGTAGCCAGATGCGCCCCCAGTACTACCCCTACAATTACAGATACATTGGGATGTTAATCATCTTGATTTTCCTGTATCAATCGTTGGTTGCTACGATAAAAGATGTCAGTTAAATATATCATATAGGAGACACGAACAGTGATATTTGAGAAGTGAAATTAAGTTTATTGGATTTAAAGAAAGTGTGCAATAATTGTTTAAACAAAATTAGGCAGGTGCATAAATTTGGGCACCACAACAAAGAAATGAAATCGATATTTAGTAGATCCTCCTTTTGCAGAAATGACGGCCTCTAAACGCTTCCTGTAGGTTCCAATGAGAGTCTGGATTCTGGTTAAAGGTATTTTGGACTACCCCTCTTTACAAAACATCTCTAGTTCATTCAGGTTTGATGGCTTCCAAGCATGGACAGCTCTTTAACTCACACCACAGATATTCAATTATATTCAGGTCTGGGGACTGAGATGGCCATTCCATCACACCTGACAGAGGCGCTATATGTGCTACCTGAGCTACTGTTTTGTCCCCAGTTTTATTGCCTGATGAAGCGGGCTTGGTCCTGCGAAACGCGTTGCATCTATTGGGGTACTAATAAAGTGTTTGTCAGACAAGTAGTCTAGTCTGCTTTCGGAGGTAAGTCCACCACTGCCTCCCCAGCATATTTTAAAACTTTTAATTATTGTTTTTATTCTGCTGGCGCCTCTGTTCATCAAAGTCATTATAGTGTCCACCCTTGGTGGAAGGGGGACCCACCCCTACCATTCTTCTATCTACGGAGAGCAACTTCTTAACCCTGAGTGAAGACAGGTCTAATCTCCTCACCTGCATTCACAGTGGTTGCCTCAGCGGTAACCCTTGTTTGTGAGTATAACCTTCTCACATTACATTATTCACTATTGTCCTGAGCATACTACACCATATTGGGCTCTCGGTGTCTTTTTCTTATATTCCAGAACACTGGAGGGATCACAGTTAGAAGGGGTAGGGGAAAAAGTGGCAGGGAGGTTAGTCCCGAGTTGTCCCTCACTAATAAGTATGCTTGTTTGCGTAATATTGGAGAGGATAATTCAGGAGTAGCAATTCTGCAGCAGGATGTGCTCCTTAGCAACCAAGGGGCAGACTGCTGTAACGAGAAAGGGAATAGGAGTGCATCTAAGGCTAGACAGGTACTGGTGGTAGGGGATTCAATTATTAGGGGCACAGATAGGGTAATCTGTCGAAGAAACCGTGAATGCCGTACAGTCTGTTGCCTCCCGGGTGCTCGGGTTCGGCATGTAGCGGAAAGAATTTACAGATTATTGGGTGGGGCTGGGGAAGACCCAGCTGCCATGGTACACATTGGCACTAATGACAAAGTTAGTGGGAGATGGAAGGTCCTCAAAAATGATTTTCAGATACTTGGAGATAAACTTAAAGCAAGGACCTCCAAGGTGGTGTTCTCTGAAATACTGCCAGTGCCACGTGCTACATCTGAGAGACAGAGGGAGCTTAGGGAGTTAAATAAGTGGCTGAGAAATTGGTGTAGGAAGGAAGGGTTTGGGTTCCTGGAGAACTGGGCAGACTTTGCAGTCGGCTACAGGTTCTACAGCAGGGATGGGCTGCACCTTAATGGGGAGGGTGCAACTGCATTGGGGGAGAAGATGGCTAAATGGTTGGAGGAGATTTTAAACTAGGATCTGGGGGGAGGCGGGAGGATAAAGTCTCAATATGTAGACAAGATAAGGTAAAAAGACAGTGGGAGCCTAACATTATGGGGGGGTGGAGAGGGGGGTGGGGACAGTATAAAGATTAAGGAGGTTGGTAAAACTTCAAGTAGCCCATTTCATGTAAACAAAATTGGTAAATGTGGTGGTAAAAATATAAAGTGCATGGTAACCAATGCTCGGAGCCTTGCAAATAAAATAGACGAACTAGAGTTCATTCTGAATGACAAAGGCTATGACATTGTGGGAATAACCGAGACATGGATGGATAAAAGCCATGACTGGATAGCTAATTTAAAAGTATACAATGGGCCTGATTCACAAAGCGGTGCAAAGTGTTTGCACGCGAGTGAAAACCCCTTTATCACGCCTAAACTCAGTTTAGGCATGATAAGAAGAAACTCGCGCGAATTTTCCGCGCGCAAAGTTTTGCGCACCCGGCGCTTCGCGCGAAGCTCCCATTAAGCCCTATGGCACTTTGCGCGCGCGCTTACGCGCGTACGCGCGGTAGCTTCGCGCGAGTTAAAGCACAAAGCGGTGATAACTTTGCTAGTGCAAAGGTTATCACGCCTAAAGTCTTTTAGGCGTGATAACTGAGTTATCACCGCTTTGTGAATCAGGCCCAATGTGTTTAGGAGGGATAGAACAAGGAAAAAAGGTGGAGGGGTTTGTCTCTTTGTTAAGAATTATTTTACAGCTGTCCTCAACGATGAGATGGAAGAAGATTGCGAAGATGTGGAGTCCGTTTGGGTAAATATTCATGGTGGAAATAAAAGTTGCCAATTGCTTATTGGGGTATGTTACAGACCACTTCATATTAATAAAGCTGCAGAACTGTGATTACTACAGCAGATTGAAAAAGCTGCAAGTAAAAATGAGGTCATAGTTATAAGCGACTTCAACTTTCCAGACATTGACTGGGGTATTGAGGCTACCCATTCTGGTAAAAGCAGCAGATTTCTGGCAGCACTACAGGACAATTACTTGACTCAAATGGTAACGGAACCAACTAGGGGGAATGCGTTACTGGATCTGATAATTTCTAATAGACCAGATAATGTATCAAATGTGCAGGTTCAAGAACATTTGGGAAATAGAGATCACAACATGATAACGTTTGATCTGGTGACTGATAGGCCACGGGGCAGCGGGACCACTAAAACTATGAATTTTAGAAAAGCAAAGTTCAATCAAATTAGGCAGGCACTAAGTTTGGTGAACTGGGATAATGTACTACAAGGGGAGGACACTGAAGGGAAATGGCAAGCTTTTAAACTTATTCTCAATCAATATTGTAGTATGTATATCCCATATGGAAACAAAATGTCTAGGAATAAAAAAAAAAGGCCTCTATGGATGAATAGAAAGGTTAGGGATAAAATGAAGAGGAAAAGGAATGCCTATAAGGTCCTAAAACAGGAGGGGACCGAGGCTGCACTAAGCAATTATAAGGAGTGCAATAAAAATTGTAAAAAAGAAATTAGGGTGGCAAAGATCGAAGCTGAAAATCAAATCGCTAGGGATATCAAATCTAACCCAAAAAAGTTTTACAAGTACATCAACTCTAAAAAAAGAAAGGTTGACTGTATAGGACTTTTAAAGGATGAGGGTGGGAACTCAATGGTGGATGACCAAGGTAAGGCAGAGTTATTAAATGCTTTCTTTGCTTCTGTCTTTACAAAGGAAACAGCACTGTTGCAAATTACAGAGGCAGAAGAGTCTCAATCTTCTAACTGTAATATTAAATACTTAACGCAGGAAGAAGTGAAGGCAAGACTAAATAAATTAAAAATAGACAAGGCACCTGGCCCGGATGGCATGCATCCTCGGGTCCTAAGGGAATTAAGTTCAGTTATAGCTAAACCCCTTTATCTTATCTTTTGTGACTCTCGTGCAACTAGCAGAGTCCTAGTGGATTGGCGTACAGCCTACGTTTTCCCATTATTTAAGAAGGGCAAAAAATCAGATCCAGGAAATTATAGACCTGTAAGCTTAACATCAGTTGTATGCAAACTATTTGAGGGGTTACTAAGAGATACTATACATGACTTCATATTAGAAAATAATCTTATTTCTCAGCATCAACATGGGTTTACTAAAGACAGGTCCTAATTGACTAACATGCTCAGCTTTTATGAGGTAGTGAATGCTAATATGGATATTGGGAATGTTGTAGATGTGATATACTTGGACTTTGCAAAGGCCTTCGACACTGTTCCCCACAAAAGTCTGGTGCAAAAGTTGAGGATGCAAGGACTGGGGAAGAGTCTGTGTGCATGGATAGGGAACTGGCTAATGGACAGAAAACAAGGAGTTGTGGTCAATGGATCGTACTCAAAATGGGAGACTGTTAGCAGTGGGGTCCCACAGGGGTCTGTACTGGGTCCGGTGCTCTGCAATTTATTTATTAATGACTTAGTAGATGCAGTAGTGAGCAATGTTGCTATTTTTGCAGATGATACAAAATTGTGCAGAATCATCAACTCTCAGGAAGATAGTGTCATATTGCAACAGGATCTGGATAGGATGGCTATATGGGCACATACATGGCAGATGAAATTCAATGCTGAAAAATATAAAGTCATGCATTTTGGTTGTACCAATGGTCTAGCACCATACAAAATAAATGGGATTCAGTTGGGGACATCAAACTTGGAGAAGGACTTAGGAGTACTCATCGACAACAAGTTAAATAATCGTACTCAATGCCATGCCACTGCATCTAAAGCTAACAAAATTTTGGGATGCATTAAAAGGGAAATAAAAACTCGAGATGCTAGCACAATATTGCCCCTGTTTAACTCTCTAGTAAGGCCACATCTGGAATATGGAATTCAGTTCTGGGCACCACATTACAAAAAAGATATTGCCGTTTTAGAGCAGGTGCAGAGACGAGCAACAAAATTGATACGTGGGATGGAAGGTCTTGCTTACCAAGAAAGGTTAGATAAACTGGGTTTATTTAGTCTAGAAAAAAGACGTCTTAGAGGAGATCTAATTAACATGTATAAATACATCAGAGGGCAATATAATAGCTTGGCGGATGAGCTTTTTGTCCCTAGGCCTTCTCAAAGGACTAGAGGACATGATCTGCGCATGAGGAAAAACGTTTTAGCCATTTATTTAGGAAAGGGTTCTTTACAGTAAGAGTGATTAAGATGTGGAATGCATTGCCACAGGAAGTCGTTATGGCAAACTTTATACCTGCATTTAAAGGGGGCTTAGATGCTTTCCTTGCGTTGAAAGACATCCATGGCTACAATTACTAGGTTATGCCTAATGATGTTGATCCAGGGATTTTATCTGATTGCCATCTGGAGTCGGGAAGGAATTTTTCCCTTTTGGGGCTGATTGGACCATTCCTTGTAAGGGTTTTTTCGCCTTCCTCTGGATCAACAGGGATATGTGAGGGAGCAGGCTGGTGTTGTACTTTGTACTGGTTGAACTCGATGGACGTATGTCTTTTTTCAACCAAAATAACTATGTAACTATGTAACTGTACTCATTCCTCTGCATGAATGCCTTAGTGGATTTTGAGCAGTGTTTAGAGTCGTCTTGTTGAAAGATCCAGCCCCGGTGCAGCTTCAGCTTTGTCCCTGATTCCTGGACATTGGTCTCCAAAATTTGCTGATACTGAGGGGAATCCATGCGTCTCTCAACTTTGACAAGATTCCCAGTCCCTGCACGGGCCACACAGTCCCACAGCATGATGGAACCACCACCATATTTTACTGTAGGTAGCAGGTGTTTTTCTTGAAATGCTGTGTTTTTCCTCCGTGCATAACACCCCTTGTTATGACCAAAAAACTCAATTTTAGTTTCAGCAGTCGACAGCACCTTATTCCAAAAGGAACGCTGCATCTAACTGCACAACGTCTGAGTTACTCCTTTTTGTATTTTGCCTGAGGAAGCGGGCGTGAGACCCGCGAAACGTGTTGCAATTGTTTTATTTGGAGTACAAATTAAATTTTGTCTTCACCAATCACATTGGTTGTGTTTGACCTTCTGGGGAGGTAAGTCCACCCTTACCCCCCTGATTTTACTGTTTTTAAATTGTTTCATGTTTTTTATTCTGCTGGCGCCTCTGTATCCATTGCACATTGTTATCCACCTGGTGGATGGGTGTGAAAACCCCTTTTTTCCTACTACGGAGAGCGACTTCTTAGCCTGAGTGGGGACGGGCTCATTTTCCCCATATGCGCTAACAGTGGTTGCCTGACACTTGGCAACCCATGTTTGAGAGTATATCTCTACTTGCTATTACATTTATACTTCAATATCATCAATAATACACTATTGGGGGCTCCCGGTTGTTTGTGTTTTTTTCTGTTTTACTTATTCCAAAAGGAAGCTGACTTATCTAATTGTGCTGTAGCATACCTCAAGCGGCTCTGTTTGTGCTGTGGGCGGAGAAGAGGCTTCCTCTGCATGCAGCATCTCCTTGTGTAAAGTGTGCCAAATGGTTGAACGATGCACAGTGACTCCATCTGTAGCAAGATGTTGTTGTAGCTCTTTGGTGCTGGTCTGTGGGTTGACTCTGACTGTTCTCACCATTCGTCACTTCTGTTTATCTAAGATTTTTCTTGGTCTGCCACTTCCAGCCTTTACTTGAACTGAACCTGTGGTCTTCTGGTCTGTGGGTTGGCTCTGACTGTTCTCACCATTCGTCACTTCTGTTTATCCAAGATTTTTCTTAGTCTGCCACTTAGAGCCTTTACTTGAACTGAACCTGTGGTCTTCCATTTCCTCAATATGTTCCTAATTGTGGAAACATACAGCTTAAATATCTGAGACAGCTTTCTGTATCCTTCCCCTAAACCATGATGGTGAAGAATCTTTGTCTTCAGGTCATTTGAGAGTTGTTTTGAGACCCCCATGTTGCTACTCTTCAGAGAAATTTGAAAGAGGACACTTACAATTGACCCCCTTAAATACTCTTTCTTATAACTGGATTCACCTATGTATGTAGGTCAGGGGTCACTGAGCTTACCAAGCCAATCTAAGTTCTAATAATTAGTTCTAAAGGCTTTGGAATCAATAAAATGACACCAGTGCCCACATTTATGCACCTGCCTAATTTTATTTAAACAATTATTTCACACTTTCTGTAAATGCAATAAACTTAATTTCACTTCTCAAATATCACTGTGTGTGTCTCCTATATGAAATATTTAACTGACATTTTTTTATTGTAACAACCAACGATTTATACAAGAAAATCGTGACGATTAACAACGCTGCCCAAACTTTTGCTTCCCACTGAAGCTAGATGTGCCACCATTATTAGGTCCCCCCTCCCCCCCCCCCCCCACACAGTATAGCTAGATATCTCCCCCAGTATTTGATCCCCCCCCCCACCAGCATAATCTGTTGTGCCTCATATTGTTAACCCCCTCCCCTAGTGTGGCCCCTTCTAGGCAGCTCCCCCCTTGTATTACACAGAATAGACACACCAAGAGCCCAATATAGTGTTGTATGTACTGGTATGTGGATATGACAATTAAGTATCTATTTATACTCACAAACATGGGTTACCATCCAGGTAACCACTATATCAGCAGGTGAGGAGTTTAGACCTGTCCCCACTCAGGATTAAGAAGTTGCGCTCTGTAGATACTAAATAAGGGGCAACACCCCTCCACCAAGAGTGGACTCAAGGAACTGTATAAGCAGACAGAGGTGCAAAAAGGATAAAATATTCTAAAACGTTTAAAATGAGAGGAGGCAGAGGTGGACTTACCTCCTCCAAGCAGACACACGAGTGTTGTGTATATTCAAAACAACAACAAAAATGTATTTATATACTTCAGAAAGTGCAAGTGCAACGCATTTCGCGGGCATCTCCCACTTCATCGGGCAATAGAAACGGAGCATAAAACTCAAATAGGTCTGGTGCAAAGTTTAGCACCTCTGTCTCCCCCTCGTATTAGGCAGCCCCCCCCCCTTGTATTATGCAGCCTTCCTCCCTCTTGTTAGGTACCCCCCCTCCATCTGATCAGTAAAACCTGAAAAGAAAAAAACAGGACTTGCCTCCCTGGATCTAGCAGTGATCGTCCAGCAGGAGCCGCTGTTCACAGCTCCGCAGTCAGCTCTGTACTGCCGTATAGACCGGGTCGCGCTTGATGAAGTCATCAAAAAGGGACCCAGTGTACATGGACGTACAGGGCTGACTATACCATTATAGATTTATAATAAAACGTTCTACTGTGGTTAAAACCCACACATTTTATTTGTCAATTTGTCCCAGTTATTGCAACATTTAAAATATTCCCCTAGTCTAATTTATGTATGTGTGTTAAAATATTTCCCTAGTCCAATATTTTATTTGGAAACAAAGGTAATATACCTTCATGACATACATATTAACCACTTCCCTACCCTGCTAACCGGTTCGCACTTGATGATGTCATCGAAAAGGTTCCCAGTGTACATGGACGTACAGGCCTGACTATACCATTATAGATTTATAATAAAACGTTCTACTGTGGATAAAACCCACACATTTTATTTGCCAATTTGTCCCAGTTATTGCAACATTTAAGATATTCCCCTAGTCTAATTTATGTATGTGTTAAAATATTTCCCTAGTACAATTTTTTATGTGGAAATGAAGGTAATATACCCTCATGACATATATATTAATCACTTCCCTACCCTGGGTTATTTTCCCTTAAAAATGTTTAAATTTCACACTCCTCCGATTCATTAGCCAAAAACCTTATCACAATTTATCATACATAAATAATCTATACCTTGTTTTTTTTAACCACCAATAAGGCTTTTTTTTGGGTAGTACTTTTTTGCTAAGAATTGTTTTATTTTGGAAGCATTTTAAAGGGAATAAGGGGAAAAAATTAACAAAAGTAATTTTCTCAGTTTTCAGCCATTATGCTTGAAAATAAGTTTTACTCTAGATTAAACCCACACATGATATTTGCCCATTTGTCTTGGTTATTATTACAACATTTAAGTTATGATCCTAGTACAATGTATGGGGACAATATTTTATTTGGAAATAAAGATTTATTTTTCCATTTGGAAATAAAGATTACTTTTTCCATTTCCTGCTTCTTGTTTCCATTGTAATTTATTCTCCCACTATCCCTGCCGTTAGCCAGATGTGCTCCTTTATATCTCCCCCTATAGTTGCCCAGATTTGCCTCAGTACACCTACCCTTTCCCAGTTAGCTAGATGTGCCTCTGTAAACCCCCCCCCCCCCAGCTAGATAGCTGTGCCCGTTCATCTCCCCCCTCCCCCCCCCCAACACACACACACACACAAAGTTGGGCGCAGGGAAGCATTACAATGTAGCAATCTCTCACCTGACCCATTTCTTGTGGTGATTGCGATCCCCTCCCTGCAGTACCGCTGTCAGCCTAACTATGGAGAATGGATCGGGTCCCGGCTTGATGACATCATCAAGCTGGGACACAATCCATCCAGCTTTGTAAGGCTGACAGCGGTACTATATGGAGGGGAGCTCGATTGCCACAGGAACAGGGTTAGGTGGGAGATTGGTACATTGTAATCCTCCATGCAACACGAAGGCAGCTTTGAGGGGGGGGTAATAACAAGGGATCAGGTGAGGGAATTGGACCCTTGGGAAGGGATCCCATTTTAGTGTAGTTAGAGGGCAGGGGGTTATTGAGCCCAGGTGCATGCTAGCACATGTGCTCTGCTCATTTAATGAGGGTAACTTACATTCACATCATGTGGCTTTCAGGAGCCACATGCAACAACGTGAATATACTGTAGTTAGAATGTAAAGTGGTTATAAAAGTTCAGTCTCTAAGGTAACTATTTTTATATATTTTTTTTATTTGTCATTTTTTATGCAAATATTTTATTTGGGTAATTATGGGAGAGTGGGGGAGGTAAGGGGTTAATTTTAATAGTATATTGCATATATTTTTACAAAGTATGTAGGTGTAATTTTACTACCATATTTTACGGACTATAAGATGCTCCAGACTGTAAGACGCACCTAGGTTTAGAGGGCAAAAACCAGGAAAAAAACAAAAGCTAAACCAGGGTGTGTTCATAGTCCAGGAGCATCTTGTGGAGATACTTCCCCCACCCAAAGCGTTCTATATATGCTACATAGCCCAGCTACACAAACCCCTGCTGTCCCAACAGCTAAAATGCACTATACTACCCACCACCAGCCATACTAACCCATTCTGCCCCCACCAGCTACACTAACCAACCAGCTACAATACTTGCATGTTCACTTTTCTATGACAAGATCTTGTATGGTCTAGCTTGGTTTTTGTTTTGAAATTTACTGTTTATTCTTAATGTATTCAGTGTGTTGTGGCAAGCATTACTCTTATCAAGCTTTCTCACAAACTAGTCATCAACTTTCACTCTGGCTCCCCTTAAGTGTCCTTTTGCCACACATATCCTTTCAAACTTCACTACAGAGCAAATGTGAAATGGTCATGTGACACAGGAAAACTTTATTACAGTGCTCAAATTTCAGTTCTAACTGCACATGAAAATCTGCTGACTAAATGCAACTACAATTACAGAGGAAATTACCAATATAAACCGAAGACGGTAGGTCCCCATAGAAGGATGAGTTCTCTACTGTACAGGGGAAAATGCGCTGCTCAGCATCCCCAGCCAGACTGTCACCTCCTCTGCACCTAATCAGCAGCCGCCGAACCAAGAGTGCAGCCCCAAATGATTCTTGTCCTGTCGCTGCTGCCTCCTCCTCCTGAAATACAGCAAGAGAGAGGTGTAGCGGAAAGTAGAGCTAAAATGATGGACACGGAGGAGCAGGCAATGGCTTGCAGAAGGAGGAGGAGGGCCTGGAAGCTGTGATAGGATGAGCCCATTTCAGGCTTCCAATCACAGCGGAGCCCTTGTAACTCTGCCGGGATGAAGGAATGAAGAGAGGAGAGGATTTGGCCATGGATTAGCGGACCAGCCGTAGTTTACCCACCACTGGTCCAGATGCCCCTAGGGTACTGCAGGGAAGGCCCGCCCGCAGGGAAGGCATCCTCCCTCCCGCCCCATCGTTCATTAGTCTGTGGGCAAAGTCCAGGGGCAAAGGAGTTCCCACGAAATTGATGGCCGTAGCAGACTTCAGGCAAGTGGGGAGAGACTACCTTCTCCCAGGTGGATCTGATCGGCAGCAAGTTTTTCTGCCCAGAGTGTTCTCAGATGAATGAGCAGGTAGAGCGGGTGGTGTTTGGGACTCCACATAGCCAAACATAGCTGCATGAGCTTTTCCTCTGTTATAGCCAAGCTACGCCCCCCGGAGCAGCATCATTTTAATACAGAGACCCCGCGTGGCTCTGCAGTTGCTTATCAGGGGAACACCTTCCCTTACGTTAAGGCTATAAGACGCATTGACTTTTTCCCCCCACTTTGTGGGGAGAAAAAGTGCGTCTTATAGTCCAAAAAATACAGTATTTGGCTACAAGATGACCTCATACATTTTCTTTCTGTGCATACTGTTAGTACGCGAACAGGAATTAACGGGTGTATGTGTTACTTTGTTTATTACAGTGACCGCAGGCATCTCATTGATGCTGGCAATCATTGATATGGGGACTAATTTTAATGAATTGGAACTGCATTCTCATTCACTGATCTTCCCACTAATGGGAGGTGATGAGAATGCGGCGTGGTAGCGAGTGTGGGGGCCTACGGCAGCCGTTCACTGCAATATACAAATATCTAAGTCCAACAGGACATAGATATATGATCTGAAAAAAATGTAATGGTCAAAGGGGACTCCTAGATTCCACCATGAACCAAGGCGTCATCGGCCCCCCACTTCCTTCTGGGTGGAGTTGTGGAAGAGCCCCTTTTGTCCGTGGACAAGGGCTTTGGGGGAGAGGGGGAGGCTTGGCCTAAGTTTGCCAGGAACCGTCCGCTGGTGAACTGTTCGGGCCATCAATAATAGCAACGTCTGTACTTTTATGTACCTAAGTTTCGTTTTCTTACTCTTTACAGTGCCACTTGACAAATCATTAATAATAATAATTTCTTATTAATAGTGAAATTTTATTTAAATTAATGTTGAATAAGGATGTAAAGATTTTTTTTTTTAAATGTCACTTTACATAGTCTATTTACAGCAAACAGTGTTGAAGACATATTTGGAAAATTAAAGAAAGATGGCTCACCTTTTGCTCAACAACAGCTGGAGGTAAATTGCTTAAACGTGTAGTCTTGTTTTCCAACAACTTAAACAGCATTGTATTTATCCAAAACAAAAAACAAAAAATGTAGGATTTCCCAGCAATGAATGAGTATTACTGAGATCTTCTGTGATGACATCTTTACAGATTCAATAACATGCCAAAATATGTATTTTAACTGTCCGAATTACATAGTTACATAGTTATTTGGGTTGAAAAAAGCCATACGTCCACCAAGTTCAACCAGTTCAAATTATTATAGATTTTTTTTAGCTGGTCAGTTTTCTTGCATATTGTGGGTTTCTTTCCATTAGCTGATAAGGCTAAAGCGTGTGTGCATGGCGGGGGAGGGGGTTTAAGTACTTTGCATGAACTTCAGATAAAATAATAAGGTATTAACGGATATATATATATATATATATTATTAAAAATACATTAGGGGCATTGTACTCACATATAGTAGAGTGTAATAAATTATTCAAGATACCCTCATTTATTTAGTCAATTCCAACTCTTTGTGACCATGAGAACATTTGTACGCCAGATGTGTCTGTCAATCACTGCTTCTTTCAGCTGTTGCAAAGGCATGTCATAACCTCACGTGTACTGTCTATTCACAGGGGACACTGCATGGGGGTCAGTGACAGCGGGCAGAGAACAATGACACATCCAGCTATACGCCTCTGTGATTGGCCGCCTGTTCTCATTCACTATGATGGTCGCAGTCGGGTGCTAGGGCGCAGGGAGGAAGGCCAGAACCTGTCCTCTGTCACTGTTCTCTGTCACTGTCCTCGGCCCCCCTCCTGTAGTGTGTTATGTCTTCCCCCCTCCGTACTCCCGCTGCATCCACCTCCCCAGGGGCGCCTTTAGCCATTTTGTCACTCCAGGCGAGAAAACCTGTGGTGCCCCCCCCATGAAGGCTGCAAAACTCCTGTGCTGACAGGCAGAGCAGGGCTATGGGAAAATTGTGCCCGAAGCATTGCATTGGAAACACAAATAGTCTCCAGAGCAGGGCTTCGGACGCCATTTTCCCATAGCCCTGCTCTGCCTGCCGAAACCAACAGACTCCACAGGCTGCAGAAGTGAACTTACGGGCTGTGGCCAGCGAACTGGCGCGGCGTCTGTCAGACGCTGCTAGCCATTTCACCACCTGGGGGGACACCATCTGGCGTAGGTCCATGTCCCCACCCCGCACAGCACTCGTGACCGCCTCGTCATGGCAGAGGGGGATGGAAGGAGGCAGAAGGGGACAGAAAGAGCCACAGGGAGACAGAAGAAGGCACAAAGAGGCACAGAAGGAGGCACAGGGGGACAGAGGAAGGTGCAGGGGGAAGAGGTGGCACATGAGAACTGATGAGGCACAAAGGGAGACAGAAGGAGGCACAGGAGACAGAAGGAAGCAGAGTGGGACTGAAGGAGGAACAGGGGACAGAGGTAGTACAAGGGGACAAATAAAGGCAAAGGGGACATAAGGAGGCACAGGGGGACAGAAGCAGGCACAAAGGGGCACAGAAAGAGGCAGAGGTGGCACAGGGGGACAGAAAGAGGCACAACGGGAGACATAAGGACAAACAAGGGGTCAGACATGGCACAAGGAGACAGGAGGCACAAAAGGGACATAAGGAGGCACAAACGGGGAAAGAAGGATGCACAAGGCACAGAGGTGGCAGCTGCCTGCAACTTACGCTAAGTAGATGCAGCAGAAGCAAGTAATAGAACACCCATGGGGTGGGGCTTAGTCTGGGGCTGGGCTTAATTTGGGGGTGGGGCTTAATCCAGCAGTATGGCGCCCCCCAGGACCAATGGCACTCCAGGCAATGCCTATACTGCCTATGCCTAGAGGCGCCCCTGACCTCCCCCTTCGACATCCCCTCTCCTCCCTGCACTGTTACAGAGCACAGCAGGGAGTAATAAAGGCAGAGCACACAGACTCACCTATTGATGGTTCCAGGCGCTGGAGTTCCCGTCTATACTCTGCACTAATGTCATTGTTAGTGCAGAGAGTATAGACAGGAACTCCAGCGCCTGGAACCATGAATAGGTGAGTCTGTGTGCGCTGCCTTTATTCCTCCCCACTGTGCTCTGTAATAGTGTGGGGAGTGGGGGCCATCTTTCCCCCTTCCCTCATCTTAGGGCTCTCCCTCCCTCACTCCTCCCCTCCGGAACTAAGTGCTGAGTGGCGTTTGGCGGCGGGCGGAACTTACCTCCGTGACTCCGTCTCGTTGCAGGCGCGGGATGATTTGCCGCTAGTCTGGTCCAGACCAGAGCAGCGGCTGCGGCACCAGAACTTCCGGCGCTTGGAGTGAGACGGAGGTAAGTTCCGCCCGCTGCCAAACGCCACACAGCACTTAGTTCCGGAGGAGAGAGCGAGGGAGGGAGAGCCCTAAGGTGAGGGAAGGGGGGGAGATGGCCCTCCTTCTCCGCCGAGGAGGGGGATTGTGCGGCCACTGGTGACAGGTCCAACTGACTCCACACCATTGAATGCAGCCAGCACTTCTGTGACTAAATGTATGTGTCAAGCGGAGGGGCTCAGGTGGATGGTTTGGGACAGTTGGAGAGCCGGAGGGGGGGGGGGGGGGGGGGGTTGAAAGTCACATGTCACTAAAGAGCAACAGGGTTGGAGGGGAAAGTCCCCCACCACTTGTAGGTGCTATTGTGCATTTCAGAGGGGCGGGTGAGGCCCCTTTGTTAAATTTGAGCACCCCCCACTTAAGGATACTCTGCACGGCCCTGTCATTAATAAACCTAACTCCACTGACCAAGAACGCTTCATCCTGCACATCGGCAGCAATGACATCCAACAAGAAAACACCAAGAAATCAACAAAGACAAAAATTCACACATGGTTAAAAGGACACAGCTGAAATTCCCCAGCACAACGATTATCCCTTCATCCCTGCTCCCAAGAGAAGACATCACCAAACAATCCAACATAAATTAATGCAGAGCTAGCCTCCAATCTAAGGACATGGTACTTAATAGACCCCAGAGAACTCAAGAAAAACCTAACCCAACACACACGGCAAGCTGTTACCAGAGAGAGCACCCACAAGCATGGCAAACATTGAGGAAACTGCTTGCCCCACAATGGCAACACAGAGCAATGCAGGGCTGAAACATGGCGGCTATCAGAACTTTGTGTACCACTGTAAATAGCATATTATTATTATAATTATTATTAATATAGCGCCAGCATCTTTCATGATGCTGTACAACGGCATACAGGGTATAACAATACAAAATAAACAATACAACACTTATTAAAAGACAAGAGTGGATTAAAGCTGATGCAGTGAACAAATTAACCACATATTTTTACACGGGGTGGGAGGCATGTACACAAATTATGCAGCATTGTATTACACAGCATTGTGAGACGGCCCTGGCCAAAAGGCCTTACAGTCCAATAGTTTGAGGGATAGGACAATAGGTAAAGGGAAGCTTTGTACAGTGTTGCCAGCTGCCCGTAAATTTACGGGCATACCGTAAATTTTACTAGAAATTTAGCTGCTCGTGAATTCCGTAAGGAATTCCGCAGCGTCCGTAAGGGCGGCCGACTGCCCTGTGAGCAGGAGGAGAGCAGCGCAGTGGAGGGAGAGTTGTGGGCAGCGGCGGAGAAGGGGGGGCCATCTCCCCACCCCCCTTCCCTCACATTAGGGCTCTCCCTCCGTCGCTCTCTCCTCTGGAACTAAGTGCTCCGGGGGAGATCTCTGAGGTCAAACTTCGCCTCAAGCAACAGCAGTATGACCGGCTGGCTTCTTTGGTTCTGGAGAGGGATCATGGGAAATAACACTCACCTGACCCTTACCAGAGCTACAAACAAAGTTCAGCGCTTAAGACGGTCAATGGTCTCAGGGATAGATCGGGGTCTTTGGCAAAGTCCAGGTCAGAGATCCTATCTATCGCTAGAGAGTTTTACGCTGACCTGCTTGGAGAGAAGCCACTTGACCAAACGAGAATGGAGAACTTCTTGGCTTCCACACCTGGTCTGGGAAATGTAAATGTTTCTGCTACAGATTTGACAGGAGAGATTACTGCAGAAGAAGTCGCGAAGGCCATTGGTGGTCTCGCACCAAAAAAAAACCCGGGTCCGGATGGGTTGACGGCCGAATTTTACAAGGCTTTCATATCCATCTTGGCCCCTCAATTGGCAGGTGTTTTTAACGACTGCCTTGCTGAGGGCCAGTTACCGCCCTCCATGAGGCAATCTGCGGTTATCCTCTTGTCAAAAGGTCGTGATCCTGAGATGATTGAGAATTGGCGTCCCATCAGCCTTCTCAACATCGACAGGAAGATCCTGGCAAAAGTTTTATTCTGGCGTCTGTCCCAGGTAACGGATGTACTTTCCTGCCATCAGCACTGTTCTGTTTCGGGTAGGAGCACACTCTCAGCACTATTAGCTGTCCGGGAAGTCCTGGAACGGTGCAGGGCTGAAGGTTGGGGAAAGTACCTGCTGACTTTGGACCAGTCAAAGGCTTTTGATCGAGTCAATCACAAGTATCTATGGCGTTTGCTTTGCGTTTATGGTTTGCCGGGTGGGTTTGTTAATTGACTGCAGACATTGTACAAAGGGGCTGAAAGTTTCATGCTCATCAATGGATGGGTCGGCCAGCCTTTTGAGGTGAGTTCTGGGGTCCGCCAGGGTTGCCCTTTAAATTCTCTACTATATGTGTTTGCCATTGACCCCTTCGTGAGGAGGCTAGATGGCGGCACACTTAGTGGGGTTCCAGTGGGTGTCCCTGGTGTCTTGCCTCTAAAGGTGTTGGCGTATGCTGACGATGTTACTGTAGTGG
Organism: Hyperolius riggenbachi; assembly: GCF_040937935.1. Lineage (NCBI taxonomy): Eukaryota > Metazoa > Chordata > Amphibia > Anura > Hyperoliidae > Hyperolius > Hyperolius riggenbachi. The sequence continues at coordinate 183,672,577 of NC_090652.1, forward strand.
TCTCAGAGGCAGAGGAGGCATTGGTGGTTGCCGAAGCGATCACTCGGTACTCGTTGGCATCAGGTTCAATCAATCCAGATAAATGTGAAACTTTCTGGATGGGAAAGGATGGAGAATCCTTTGAACTTCCTGGTTCTTTCCCTGTGCCTCAACCCGAAATAAAAATCCTTGGCATCAGATTCGGCCCAGGCGATTATGGCCTGCGAAATTGGGAAAGCAAAGTAAAGGATGTCAGCGCAAAAGTAGAACGTTGGAAGAGTTGGAGTTTAACTCTTAGAGAAAGGGTTGACTTGATCAAAACCTATCTGGTTCCCATCATGTTATACGTCAGCTACGTTGCAATTTTGCCAGCATCCCTGTATACCAGGATCAATGGCTTGTTCTTCCAGATGCTCTGGGGGACAAGCTGAACCATGTACGCAGGAACATTACTTTCAGAACTAGGCGGGAGGGTGGCCTAGGGATGGTCAACCCGATTGTCTTTCTCTCTCTGATTTTCATTAAGTACAATGTTGGTAACATGCTTGCAGAGAGCCCGCCTAGTTGGGTTAGTGTTTTTCAAGCTTGGTGTGAGCCTTTCCTTGGGAGTTGGAAGAGCGGTGGCCCAGTGAAAAATTTGAGAGCACGCCATGGTTATCTTCCGGCCTACGTTATGCCGTGTATGAAGAAATGATTGCAGTGGGGATTGACGGTGGAAGATATCAGATTGGTCGAGAGGAAAGCCCTCTTGGCTCGGGTGATAGATTCTTACTATCATGACACACTGGCCTTGGGGGATTGCCCAGGCACAATTTTGGAGGAGGGGTTACGAGTGCTTAACTCGCCGCGAATTCCGAATAAATTGTGGGACATCGCCTGGCTTACCTTCCAGGGCAAACTTTATGTTGGGGGGAACATGAAGTGCAGGAGTGTGGTGGAGCGTGTTTGTCCTCGACAAGGGTGCGGTGTTGAGGAGGACATGGACCACTTCCTGGTGTCATGTCCCTTCAATGTAGAGGTGTATAAACAGGTAGGTAGGGCCCTCAATATCCCATTTCTGGAGCATCTCAGTTATGCTGAGTGGGCATATGGAGCCTTCAACCAACACCAGGGTTATGATTTGTGCACTTTATATATATAGTCAGTTTAGTAGTTAGGCGCTGCACTTCGTTAGCACGGTGTGATTTAGCCATTAGACAGAAAAACTTGCCTGTCCAGGTGGTGGTGAGTAACATACTCGGTGAGGTTGGGCAAATTCGGTACTTAGAGAGGCGTAAACTGGGAAGAGGAGCTTGGGCTCTGGCGTGGCAGAACATCAAGCCTCCTTGACCTGGTGGAGTCTCTCTTGGTGATGGGTCTTTTCTGTCTCTTACTCCTCCACTGTAGATTTTGATCTTTTTTTTTATACTCATTTTTTGAAGATAGGCCGCAAACACAAGGGAGTTGTCCCTTTGTGTTCCTGTATATATGTGTTTTGGTTGAGGTTTTTATTGTTTTCCTTTTATTTCTTCTTTGCACCGCCCTGTAATTTATTTATTTAGTTTTTTTTTTTTGGGGGGGGGGGGGGGGGGTTGTGTCTCGTTTCTTTGTTTGTCTTTAGTCTTCAGTGTTCATTTCTCAATTTCTGGACATAAAAGCTCCATAATTGCCATATGAGTGGTCTGAATGTAGTTTATGTTGGTGGTTTTAGTTGTATGACTGTTGTAATGTAGGTGTTGTCAGTGTATTTTTTGTGGTGGTTTGTGTTATATGTTAAAGTCTTGTTAGTATGAGTGTGAGTGCATGAGCAGGGCCGGGCCGAGGCATAGGCTGGAGAGGCTCCAGCCTCAGGGCGCAGTGTAGGAGGGGGCGCAGAATTCATTCAGCTGTCATTCCTAATTGTGTTTGAAGCAGAAAGAAATAAGAAAAGGGGATACATGGCAGTGACTGCAAGCCAGATAACTAGATATTAAGGTGTTGGGGGGGTTGTGGGCCCTGGGGGGCCCCTTAGTCTAATAGCAATCAGTGTGCGACGGCTGGGGTGGGAGGGATGGAGGGGCTCACTTTGGTGTCTCAGCCTTGAGTGCTGGAGGACCTTGTCCCGGCTCTGTGCATGAGTACCTCCTTGGCAGGTTATCCGTGTTCCTTATGGTATAATTTGTTATTTCTTATGCTGAGGCATTTCCTTGTGTTGTGTCATACTGATGTGCATACTTTTATTATTTATTTATGTGTATGCTTATGTATTTTTGATAATTTTTAATAAAATATCACAATCTAATCATACCATAGTCATAGTCTAATGTCCTACCATATTATTATTATGTATTTATATAGCACTGACATCTTCTGCAGCACTTTACAGAGTACATAGTCATGTCACAGTGTCCTCAGAGCAGCTCACAATCTAATCCCTACCATCGTTAAAGTATAATATTTTCAATATAGGATTTTTTGGGGGAAACCACTTGACTTATTAGTATGTTTTAGGGATGTTGGGGAATATGAAGTGCCTAAATGAATTCTGGGGTAAGATAGTAACTCCATGCAGATTTTGCCCTGGCAAATGCTCAAACCTAGAACTCAGCACTATAATACAATAGTGCTATCCAGTATGCCTCTATTCTGCTCATATCTATCTGCTCATGCATGTCATCAATTCTGACCCTCTACCACCCTTCCTCCCTCCATTCTACTTCTCTTATCTTGTCTCACTTACACTACAAACACACTGTGCTTATTTCCAGAATGGGTTATGAATTGCTAAATTATTATACCATCTGACTATGTCAACCCTTTAATGTCATCAGTGCAGTTTCTAGGCTAAAATGCAACCAGGGCGAGGGTGTAAAAATTGCGCCCCCCCCCCCCTAGGTTAGATAGGTAGGTGCCTCTCAGTATAGGTTAGATTAGGTAGGTGCCCCCTAGTATAGGCTAGATTAGACAGGTGCCCCCCAGAATAGGTTAGATTAGGTAGCTGCCCCCCAGTATAGGTTAGATAAGGTAGCTGCCCCCCCAGTATAGGTTAGGTAGGTGCCCCCCAGTATAGGTTAGGTAGGTGCCCCCCAGTATAGGTTAGATAGGTAGCTGCCCCCCAGTATAGGTTAGATTAGGTAGCTGCCCCCCAGTATAGGTTAGATAGGTAGCTGCCCCCCAGTATAGGTTAGATTAGGTAGCTGCCCCCCAGTATAGGTTAGATTAGGTAGCTGCCCCCCAGTGTAGGTTAGATAGGTAGCTGCCCCCCCAGTGTTGGTTATATTAGGTAGCTGCCCCCCAGTGTAGGTTAGATAGGTAGCTGCCCCCCAGTGTAGGTTAGATAGGTAGCTGCCCCCCAGCGTAGGTTAGATTAGGTAGGTGCCCCCCAGTGTAGGTTAGATAGGTAGCTGCCCCCCAGCGTAGGTTAGATTAGGTAGCTGCCCCCAGTATAGGTTAGATAGGTAGCTGCCCCCCAGCGTAGGTTAGATTAGGTAGCTGCCCCCAGTATAGGTTAGATAGGTAGCTGCCCCCCAGTGTAGGTTAGATTAGGTAGGTGCCCCCCAGTGTAGGTTAGATAGGTAGGTGCCCCCCAGCGTAGGTTAGATTAGCAGCTGCCCCCCAGCGTAGGTTAGATTAGGTAGGTGCCCCCAGAATAGGTTAGATAGTTAGATGCCCCCAATAATGGAGGGGGGAGCCGCAGGGAGGGCAGCCCGACCTCTCCCTCCCTCTCCTCTCCCGGGCGCCCTCCGTGCTCCCCCCTCAGATGCAGAGTTCGTGAGCAGCAGGGAAGCGCTGTTTACAACTCACCGGCTGCCTGGCTCCAAGCGCTGCTCTCTCGCCGCTGGTCTCCTCTCTCTCTCTGTATACGTACTGATACACGCTGCTTCCTGTAGCCGGAAGCAGCGTGTATCAGTATGTATACAGAGCGAGGAGACCAGCGGCGAGAGAGCAGCGCTTGGAGCCAGGCAGCCGGTGAGTTGTAAACAGCGCTTCCCTGCTGCTCACGAACTCTGCATCTGAGGGGGGAGCACGGAGGGCGCCCGGGAGAGGAGAGGGAGGGAGAGGTCGGGCTGCCCTCCCCGCGGCTCCGGCTCCCCCCTCCATTATAGCGCCCCCCTCCCAACAGCGCCCCGGGCGGCGGCACGCTCCGCACGGGGCAAGAAACGGGGCTGGATTGATGTACCCACTCCAGTACTATCCTAACAGGCGGTAACATATCTGCAATGCATATTCCATAATGTTTGTGACAAAAGTATGCTGGAATCAGGGGCGCCTGATCCACAAGGCCATACAGGCGGTCACCTGGAGCAATGTGCGGGGGGGGGATAGTGTGTCCCCCCAGTTGGTAAACTGGCTTGCGCCGTCTGATAGACGCAGCACCAGTTCACCGGCCGCAGCCCGCAGCTCACCTTCAGCTTACGGAGTCTTTGGCAGGCAGAACAGGGCAGCCAGCCGCATCACAATTATTTTCATGAGGAGGCACCACAGGGGCGGTGGGGAGCATGTCGGGGCGCCGCGGGGGGGGGCGCACCCCAGGTTTTCTCACCTGGAGTGACAAGATGGCTAGAGGCTCCCCTGCATACAATTGTGCAATCAGAAAGATGGTGCACTGATTAATACCCCTTACCAAACTAATATTTACAGCAACAATTATGCAAGAACATGAATCATACACTATACAGTGGTTTGCAAAAGTATTCGGCCGGCCCCCTTGAAGTTTTCCACATTTTGTCATATTACTGCCACAAACCTAAATCAATTTTATTGGAATTCCACATGAAAGACCAATACAAAGTGGTGTACACGTGAGAAGTGGAATGAAAATCATACATGATTCCAAACATTAAAAAAAATAAATAACTGCAAAGTGGGGTGTGCGTAATTATTCAGCCCCCTGAGTCAATACTTTGTAGAAACACCTTTTGCTGCAATTACAGCTGCCAGTCTTTTAAGGCAGTGCTGTCCAACTAACGGCCGGCGGGCCGCATCCGGCCCGCCAAGCCTCCAGCTGCGGCCCGCAAGCCAGTAGCTCTGTGCCATACATGTCTTTCCCCACTCCAAGATTTCAGCAGCGGAGATTGTGGAGCCGTCAGCCAGAGTGGTGGAGGTGGAGCCTGGGGATCCTGCACAAATGAAGCAACGCTGCTATCAGAATCAGAATCAGAATCAGAATCAGCTTTATTCGCCAAGTGCAACAAGTGCTGCACCCGGAATTATTTGTGGACACATGGCAGACATGGATGGTAGTGCGTGTTGACAGCATCAGTAGTAGCTACATAGGAATGCAACAATATAACAGCGACAATATAGGAATACAAAGTAGTAATACAAAAGTTAACAACGACAATAGAACAGCATTGATAATAACAATAACAAAAACATAACAAAAACATAGTGTGGATGAACAGCCCCATTGTGTAAGAGTAGTGTGATACGATTGTAACACGTGGAACAGTGGAACCGTATGGACCACAGGCATGCACTCTTACTCTCATTCGTTGAGTAGGAGAACTGCCTGGGGGAAAAAGGTGTTCCTGTGCCTGGTGGTTTTGGTGGGGATGGTTCTGTAGCGGCGGCCTGAGGGCAGGGGGTCGAAGAAGCGACTGCCAGGGTGGGATTTGTCGTCAGTAATCCTGTTGGCCCTGGACCTCATTCTGGATGTGTGGAGGAGGTCAAGGGGAGGCAGAGGTGACCCGATGATCTTCTCAGCAGTGCTGATTACCCTCTGAAGTTTGTGCTTGTCTTTTGTGTTTGCCCCCGAGTACCAGACAATGATGGAGGAGCAGAGGACAGACTCAATGGTGGCCGTGCAGAAGCTAGAAGCTATGCTGGATGGGGGTGGGGCAGCAGCTGGAGAGGAAACAGCTAGCAGGAAGTAATGGTAGTGATGGTGCCCTGAGGGGAAGATGAGAGCTGCGGCTGGATTGTCAGGACCGCAATGGATGTTCCTGATGCTCCAGGCCCTGGAGGGTGCTGGTGCTAAATAGGTCAGCAGGCTGCTCTGGAGGAGAGAAGTCCAAATTGTCCACTGGACACAGCGGCTGGGGGCGATTGGGCCATGTGCGCGGGTAGCTTCAGCCAGAAGGTCTGGTCTGCTGGATCGATGTGAGAGTGATGGGGCAGAGCTGATCCGGCTGCTGACTTGGCATGATGCCAAGGTGCTGGTTGTTTCAAGTCCTTCCACGTGGGTTTTCTTCATGTGTGCGGCTTGGGTGTTTGGAGTCCACGTGGGGAACTGAAGAAAGGACTGTGCAGGGCTGCTGGAGAAATTAAACAACTAAAAAAAGGTAAAAACAGAACAGCTGACAAAAAAAGGGTTTGGTATAAAAAGTGCATGTAATCCAACCTGCAGAGAGCTGTTTTAGGGAAATCCTGCCAGATTATGTGTATTTTAAAGGAAAGTACTGCCAGATCTGTATTTTGAGGGAAACGCTGTCAGTTTATTTTTGAGGGAAACTCTGGCAGATCCAGATAATGTGTATTTTGATAGAAATGCTGCCGGATATAATGTGTATTTTAAGGAAAACGCTGCCAGAGTATGTCTATTTTGAGAGAAACGCAGTCAAATTGTGTGTTATTTGGGGAAATGCTGACAGATTATCCTATTTATTTTATTTTTCTTTGTGGGGGGGGGGGGGGCGGCGGTGTCAGGAAAACCCTATTTGTTGAAGTCGGCCCTCCACCACGTCGTCTAACAAGAATTTGGCCCTCCATGTCCGCGAAGTTGGACAGCTTTGTTTTAGGGTATGTCTCTACCAGCTTTGCACATCTAGAGACTGAAATCCTTGCCCATTCTTATTTGCAAAACAGCTCCAGCTCAGTCAGATTTGATGAACAGTGTTTGTGAACAGCAGTTTTCAGATTTTGCCACAGATTCTCGATTGGCTTTAGATCTGGACTTTGACTGGGCCATTCTAACACATGGATATGTTTTGTTTTAAACCATTCCATTGTTGCCCTATGTTTAGGGTCGTTGTCCTGCTGGAAGGTGAACCTCCGCCCCAGTCTCAAGTCTTTTGCAGACTCCAAGAGGTTTTCTTCCAAGATTGTCCTGTATTTGGCTCCATCCATCCTCCCATCAACTCTGACCAGCTTCCCTGTCCCTGCTGAAGAGAAGCACCCCCAGAGCCTGATGCTGCCTCCACCATATTTGACAGTGGGGATGGTGTGTTCAGAGTGATGTGCAGTGTTAGTTTTTCACCACACATAGCTTTTTGCATTTTGGCCAAAACGTTCCATTTTTGTCTCATCTGACCTGAGCACCTTCTTTTTATTATTATTATTATTTATTGTATTTATAAAGCGCCAACATATTACGCAGCGCTGGACATTAATTTAGGTTACAGACAATATTTAGGGGTGACAAACAGCAATATGACAATACAGGAATACAAGAAAACCAGATCACACAGCACAGTATGAGTACAAGGTAATGCTTAGTCAGTCACTGGAGGGGAGCATGGAGATTAGGCAAGTTAGGTTCACTCAAATGCATAGCATGGGTGCACAGTAATGGAGGTGCATGATCAGGTAGGACACAAAAGGAGGAGGACCCTGCCCAAAGGCTTACAATCTAGAGGGAGAGGTAGGGGACCAGAGTTCAGCTGTGGGTTTAGAGCAATTGTGAGGGGTGGTAGGCCAGAGTGAAAAGGTGAGTTTTGAGGGCCTTCTTGAAGGTGTTGAAGGAGGGGGCTGCCCTAATGGGTGGAGGTAGGGAGTTCCACAGTGTTGGAGCTGCTCTTGAGAAGTCTTGGAGGTGTGCATGGGACTGGGTGATGCGGGGGACGGTCAGGCGAAGTTCATTGGAGGAGCGGAGTGAGCGGCTTGGTGTGTATCTCTGAGTAAGATCAGAAATGTAGGTTGGACAGGTTTTGTGGACGGATTTGTAGGTCAGACACAATATCTTGAATCTGATTCTGTACTGGATAGGAAGCCAGTGGAGGGATTCACGGAGGGGAGCCGCCCTGGTGGAGCGATGGGAGGAGTGGATAATTCTGGCTGCTGCATTCATGATGGACTGCAGTGGGGCTATTCGGGTCATAGGGAGACCAGACAGAAGGGCATTGCAGTAGTCGAGGCGGGAAATTATGAGGGCATGGATGAGGAGTTTGGTGGTGGCAGGGGTCAGGAAAGGGTGAATCTTACAGATGTTATGAAGGTGGAAGTTGCAGGACTTTGTGAGGTTTTGGATGTGGGGAGTGAAGGAGAGTGCGGAGTCCAGGGTGACACAGACAGCGGGCTTGAGAGGTAGGGCGAATGGTAGTGTGGTTAACAGAGACCTGCACATCTGGGAGGTCCAGGGATGACCGGGGTGGGAAGATCATAAATTCCGATTTGTCTAGATTTAGTTCCAGGAACCTAGCGGACATCCAGGAGGAGATGGCAGATAGGCAGGAGGAGACCTTGTCCATGGTAGTGGTGGATATGTCAGGGGTGTGGAGGTAGATTTGGGTGTTATCTGCATACAGATGATAGTTAAAACCCATGGAGGAGATAACCTTGCCAATGGAGGATGTGTATAGGGAGAACAGTAGGGGGGCAAAAAAAACGAGCCTTGGGGGACTCCCACTGAGAGGTGGTTGGGGGTGGACGAGGACTCATTGAAGGAGGTCGTGAAGGAGCGGTTGGAGAGGTAGGATGAAAGCCAGGTCAGGGCGAGATCAAGAATGCCCATGGATTGGAGGGACTGGAGGAGTAGGGGATAATCTACTGTATCAAAAGCTGCTGAAAGGTCAAGGAGGAGGAGAATGGAGTATTTACCTTCAGCTTTAGCTAAGGCAAGGTCATTGACCACTTTAGTGAGAGCCGTTTCGGTTGAGTGGGCAGGCCGAAATCCAGATTGCAGTGGGTCTAGTAGTGAGTTGGCATTGAGGTATTGGGTCAGGCGTTTGTGAACCAGACGCTCAAGGAGTTTTGAGGCGAAGGGGAGGAGGGAGATCGGGCGGTAGTTGGAGGGTAGCGAGGGGTCGAGGGAGGGTTTCTTGAGCAGGGGCAGTACTGTGGCCTGCTTGAAGTCTGAGGGGAAGGTGCCTGTGGATAGGGAGAGGTTAAACAGGGTAGTGAGGACTGGGGCCAGATCCGTGAAGTGAGGCTGAAGTAGATCAGAAGGGATAGGGTCAAGGGGGGAGGTAGTGGTATGGGAAGTCTGCAGTAGGTGGTTGACTTCCTCATTGGTAGTAGGAGTGAAGGAGGTGAGGGGAGGATAGGGTGGAGGAGGAGTTGGTTGTGAGCGGGTGGGAGGTGAAGATTGAAGATTGGATATTTCCTGACGGATGGAGACTATTTTGTTGGTGAAGTGGGTGTCTAAATCTGTGGCAGAGAGGGAGGAAACAGAAGGTGGGGGGATATGGGTTTAAGCAGGGAGTTGAAGGTGCCAAAAAGACGCCGGAGATTGGAAGCTTGTGCTCCGATGAGCTTGGTAAAGTATTCCTGCTTCGCATGAGCAAGGGCAGTGTGGAACTGTAGCAGATTAGTCTTGTACTGTAAGAAATCCTGGTTTAGTCGAGTTTTCCTCTATTTTCGTTCAGTGGCACGTGTTTCCCTCTGGAGGTTGCGAGTATGGGTAGTGCGCCAGGGCTTGTGGTTAGGGGGTCGGTTGCAGCGGAATATTGGTGGAGCAGCTTTCTCTAGGGCTGATGAGAGAGTTTGGTGATACTGAGCTGCAGCAAGGTTAGGACAGGTTAGGGTGGGGAGAGTGGAGGAGAGGCCATGGAGGGAGTCAGCAAGGACGCCAGGGTTGAGCTTGCGTAGGTCTCGCTGCCATCGACCAGGTGGGTGGGCAGGTAGTTTGGAGGTGCCTTCCGTGAGGAGGTTGAAGGTGAGAAGGTGATGGTCCGAGGGTGGAAATGGTGCGATGTCGAGGTCTGCAATGGTGGTGGATTTACAGAATATAAGGTCGAGAGTGTGACGTGCAGTGTGAGTGGGGGCGTTGGTGTGTTGTACTAGGCCATGTGAGTTGGCTATGGTGAGTAGCCGGGTCACAACAGAGTTCTTGGGTTCATTGATGGGAATATTGAAATTATGAAGGTGGGGAGGATGTGTGGGAGCCAGGAGGCAAGGTTGTCGAGAAATTGTCGTGTAGAGCCCGGAGGGCGGTATAAGACTGCAACAATGGCTGGGAGGGGATTATAGAGGCGGATAGTGTGGGCCTCAAATGATGTGAATTGGAATGTGCAGGATGGGGAGAGGAGCAGACCCACCCCTCCCCCTGGCCTGTTGACTGGTCTGGGGGTGTGACTGAGGTGAAGCCCCCCATAGGAGAGGGCAGCCTCTGCGGCAGAGTCAGAGGGGGTGAGCCATGTCTCAGTGAGTGCGAGGATGGTGAGGGATTTGAAGAGGAAGAGGTCGTGGACCGCTGTAAGTGTATTGCGGACGGATCTGGCATTCCAGAGACCGCAGGGTAGGGGGAGCATGTGTTTGTGAGTGGGATGGATGGAAATAAGGTTGGGGCGAGGATGGATGTTGAGGTTATTTGTGGTCAGAGAGCTGTGAAGCGGGTCAGCAAGGGGTGCTTGTCTGGCAGCAGGCTGTGGCCCAGGGTTAGAAGATATATCACCAGCAGCAAGTAAGAGTAGGAGGGAGAGAGTAAGCAAATGGAAATGGGATTTAAATGTTTGTGAGGTTTTTGAGCTGCAGGAGGGAGAGAGAGATTTCAGGAGAGCTAACAGTTCATGTGAAGCTGAGTAAGGTGAGGAAAGCAGAGCAGGTGAAATGAATATGGAGTGTGGTACACTGGGAGGATGCATATTGCAATGCAACTTGTAGATGTTTGCAGACAGGCAGAACATAAGAAAAAGTGCAGTAAAGATGGTAAGTGTCAATGATTATCAGCAGGAAATGTCCAACCCCTAAACAGTTTATATGAGTATGCGGTTAGTACAAGCAAACCTGTGCACATAAGGAGTCTACTTGGTTGTGCAACATATGTCCAGCAGTGGCATTTTGAGCAACAGCATTGGAGGCAGTTCTGGATGCAGAGTAGTAGTTTCCAGCAGAGTCCTTTGGCTGTTGAATCCTGTTTGAATTCCTGGGTAAATTCTTGGTAAGTTGTTGCAAAGCACTTTGTAATAAATGGCACTTAGGAATTAAATGGCATCAAATGACCTAGGCCACAAGTGACCTTCTTGCAGTGTTTAAATAGGTATGATAGCTGCCATGGCTGAAATGGAAGTGATTCTCAATTAGAAATTGAGAAAACAGTTCAGCTGGGGATGGGAGTGGCTACCAAAAAACAGGCCTGTAATAAATAATTGGTGGTCACTGGCCAATTAAACGTGAAGATAATGATTGCAGTCACAAATTGTAAGGCAGACTTTGCAAGGAATCAGCAAGCGTACCAATTAAACGTGAAGATAATGATTGCAGTCACAAATTGTAAGGCAGACTTTTGCAAGGAATCAGCAAGCGTACCTGATGAGGAAGATGAAAATAATGCAGGTTAGGTGATGCAAGAAGCAGCTTGTAGATATAGCAGTACTACAATTCTTGGTAAATTCTTGGTAAGTTGTTGCAAAGCACTTTGTAATAAATGGCACTTAGGAATTAAATGGCACCAAATGACCTAGGCCACAAGTGACCTTCTTGCAGCGTTTAAATAGGTATGATAGCTGCCATGGCTTCTTCCACATGTTTGCTGTGTCCCCCACATGGCTTGTTGCAAACTGCAAACGGGACTTCTTATGCTTTTCTGTTAACAATGGCTTTCTTCTTGCTACTCTACCATAAAGGCCAACTTTGTGCAGTGCACGACTAATAGTTGTCCTATGGACAGATTCCCCCACCTGAGCTGTAGATCTCTGCAGCTCGTCCAGAGTCGCCATGGGCCTCTTGACTGCATTTCTGATCAGCGCTCTCCTTGTTCAGCCTGTGAGTTTAGGTGGACGGCCTTGTCTTGGTAGGTTTACAGTTGTGCCATACTCCTTCCATGTCTGAGTGATCGCTTGAACAGTGCTCCGTGGGATGTTCAAGGCTTTGGAAAACTTTTTGTCCTAAGCCTGCTTTAAATTTCTCAATCAGAATCAGAATCAGAATTCGTTTATTTCGCCAAGCATGATTTGGGTCGTGCCCGGAATTGGTTTTAGCAGCACAGAACACCTTAGACTTTGTTTACATAGACACACTGACAATAGAAGAGAGCAGTAAATACAGCAAAAAAACTAATCAAAGTAATCATAAGAAACAACATGACAGTAAGCAACTCATCAGCAGATATGACTTTATCCCTGACCGGGGGAAGGTAGGAGGCGCCCGTAGACATATATCCATAATAGGTAGTATAATAATAGGAAAAAAGGTTCTCTTGTTCCTACCTTATAGTAGTGAAACTCACACGTAAGGTAGTAGTAAATACTTCATAAATTTTATTAGGGCACAAAATGACAACGCGTTTCTCGGCCACAGCCGCTTCCTCAGGTCTATGGGTGTGCCTTTAAATACAAATGGCAATGTTCAAGATAGACACATAACACTCAGCACCAATAGCTATAAATATACATAATATAATCAATAAAGCAGGATGTAATCCATTAAAATAATCAGTAAAACAATAAGATATAGTCCATAAGTCTCTGTGATTATAGATCAACACCGGTAGCTCCCATAGGAACAATAAATATAGTGTATGCTCAGAGGCAGACACTTTTTACGGTAGGAATTAATGACCGTAAGTACATATACAATTAAAGAATATAAAAATATATCATACTGTGCATAGAGGATGAGTATATCAATACAGGTATACATACTGTATATTCCTGCGTATAAGACTACTTTTTAACCCTTGAAAATCTTCTGAAAAGTTGGGGGTCGTCTTATACGCCGGGTGTCATTGATGCCGGGTGATATGCCCTATCCTGTTACCACCTCTCAGATCTCCCTGCTGAGGGAGCGCAATCTATTCTTCCATACCGCGCTGATAAACAGGTAGACAAGGAGAGCTGACCAGTCTACTTAAAGAGGAGCTGTTAGGTATAGGGTCTCAGACAGAGGCGGATCTGGAGGCGTGCACATAGGGCAGCTGCTATAGGCGCCCTTTGTCACTCACCTCCCAGGGGGCGCATAATTTAGAAAACCCCTCTCCCTCCCAGCCAGGTCTGAGCACCTCTTGGCTCCTTCCCATGGCGATGATTTAGCTAGCTGGTCGCCAGCGCATACAGTAGGAGTCAGAGACGCTTGTTGCGTCCCATTCATTCACCAATCTTCTGCTGCTTACGTCGCTCAGTAGGCTTTGCTCACATCTCCCTCTTGATTGGCTGTGTGGAGCCCTGCTGCTGCCGCTGGGGCTGATGGGGGTGGGAGAGGAGAGGAGAACAAGAGTCTGCATAGCTGCAGAGCCGAGTGACACAGAGAGGCAGGAGATGAGCACAGCTGATAGCCATGTGTGTGAAGTTACCAGAGCAGAGAGAGGCAGCGCCGGACAACATAGAGATAAGATTATTACGCTGAATACTTCCTGACTTCCTGTCCTCTCTCTGCTTCCAGCATGTGTTCTGCTTTCTCTGCCCTCTCTCTCTCCTGTATTGTGCAGCATACTTGTGTTTTTGATGTTCCTGCCAAACGGGGGCTGGTGAAGATTGCCCTGGTGTGATTTCTGCCTTTCCTCACAGTCTATTCCTCCACCTCTTTATCTCCGACCCTTCCTTCTCTCTCTCTTTTTTTTTTTTTGGCCCTCTCTTGTGTCCACCTCCTGCCTTTCCCACACTTCATACTGTCCTCCATTTCCCCAACTCACTCTGCTGCTTCTTTTAACCCCCCCCCCCCCACCTCATTTGTTGTACCTCCCTTAAAAAGGTACTTTGTAGGATGTGTGTGACACATTCCGCATCACATTCCCATTGTTCCCGGCCGATTTTTGGAGATTCATTCAGGAAATTGTACAATCAGTGGCCACATTTATTTCCTTTGCCCACCCCCCTTCCTCCTCGATATCTCCTGCAGCACTTTACAGAGTACGCAGTCATGTCACTGACTGTCCTCAGAGGAGCTCACAGTCTAATCCTACCATAGTCATAGCCTAATGTCCTACCATATTATTATTATGTATTTATATAGCACTGACATCTTCTGCAGCACATTACAGAGTACATAGTCATGTCACTGACTGTCCTCAGAGGAGCTCACAGTCTAATCCTACCATAGTCATAGCCTAATGTCCTACCATATTATTATTATGTATTTATATAGCACTGACATCTTCTGCAGCACATTACAGAGTACATAGTCATGTCACTGACTGTCCTCAGAGGAGCTCACAGTCTAATCCTACCATAGTCATAGCCTAATGTCCTACCATATTATTATTATGTATTTATATAGCACTGACATCTTCTGCAGCACATTACAGAGCACATAGTCATGTCACTGACTGTCCTTAGAGGAGCTCACAATCTAATCCCTGCCATAGTCATAGTCTAATGTCCTACCATATTATTATTATTATGTATTTATATAGCACTGACATCTTCTGCAGCACATTACAGAGTACATCATCATGTCACTGACTGTCCTTAGAGGAGCTCACAATCTAATCCTACCATAGTCATAGTCTAATGTCCTACCATATTATTATTATGTATTTATATAGCACTGACATCTTCTGCAGCACTTTACAGAGTACATAGTCATGTCACTGACTGTCCTCAGAGGAGCTCACAATCTAATCCTGTCATAGTCTAATGTCCTGCCATATTATTATCTTGTGTTTATATAATAATTCCTTTTTTTGTATAGCGCTTTTCTCCTGTCGGACTCAAAGTGCTTATGAGGCAGCCACTAGAGAGCACTCAGTAGGCAGTAGCAGTGTTAGGGACTCTCGTCCAAAGAACTCCTTACTGAATAGGTGCAGGCTTACTGAACAGGCAGAGACGAGATTCAAACCCAGGTCTCCTGTGTCAGAGGCAGAGCCCTTAACCATTACACTATCCAGCCACCATATAGCACTGACATCTTCTGCAGCACATTACAGAGTACATAGTCATGTCAGTGACTGTCCTCTGAGGAGCTCACAATCTAATCCTACCATGGTCATAGTGTAGTGTCCTACCATATTAATTGTATGTACTTATATAGCACTGACATCTTCTGCAGCAGTTTACATAGTACATAGTCATGTCACTGACTGTCCTCAGAGGAGCTCACAATCTAATCCTGCCATGGGCATAGTGTAATGTCCTACCATATTATTATTATGTATTTATATAGCACTGATATCTTCTACAGCACTTTACAGAGTACATAGTCATGTCACTGACTGTCCTCTGAGGAGCTCACAATCTAATCCTGCCATGGGCATAGTGTAATGTCCTACCATATTATTATTATGTATTTATATAGCACTGACATCTTCTGCAGAACTTTACAGAGTACATAGTCATGTCACTGACTGTCCTCAGAGGAGCTCACAATCTAATTTTGCCATGGTCATAGTGTAATGTCCTACCATATTATTATTATGTATTTATATAGCACCGACATCTCCTGCAGCACTGCCCAGAGTACATAGTCATGTCACTGACTGTCCTCAGAGGAGCTCACACTCTAATCCTACAATAGTCCTAGTCTAGTGTCCTACCATATTATTATTATGTATTTATAAAGCACTGACATCTATTCTTCAGCACTTTACAGAGTGCATAGTCATGTCACTGACTGTCCTCCGAGGAGCTCACACTCTAATCCTACAATAGTCCAGGTCTAGTGGCCTACCATATTATTATTATGTATTTATATAGCAATGACATCTTCTGCAGCACATTACAGAGTACATAGTCATTTTAATAACTGCCCTTAGAGCAGCGTTTTTCAAATGTGGGGTGCACATATAACTACCTTATACTGATATCTAGAAGCACGTCTCTACTAACTTAATTCGGTTGTCTGGGGAACATATCTACTCAAATTATGTATAAAGGGGGCCCTTTGCTACTTAATTATCTTGGCACACCTGACCTGGCTATTTAATTTCTTTATCTTGAGGCACCTGGCAGCTGTTATTATGGGGGAATGATACTCTGTGTTGGGGCTGGGGATGGGGGGGGGGGGCGCAATTTAAGTGTTTGCCATAGGCGCTATTTTACCCAGATACGCCACTGGTCTCAGAGAAAATAAACACATATATCAGTAGCTAAAGATTGGCTGTACTTACATTACATATGCATTTCACTGTCCACGTTTGGATTTCACAGATTTTGTATATAGTATATGCAGAGATAGATGCTCCTGACAGCTCATGGCAGGCTCCATGTTTGTGAAGCCAAATGTGTCGTCATGTCCTGCCTGCTTCTGATCACAGATAAGCTCGTTCTTGAACAACACGGTGTGCAGTGAATATTAATGAGCCATGTGGCTAGGAACAATAGCTGACTCCTGCAGTGTAGTCTGCCCGAGATTTATCAGTGCTTCGCGCTGGACTGATTAGAAGCTCCTGTACCGTCTCATTAGCAGCCGAGGGGAGGGCCCCAGAATGCTTTGCAGTTTAGCTGCGGCTTGCGTCTTTATGGGTCTATAACAGACTTTAAGATAAGCACACATCAAAGGTAACTGAAATGTTTATCTTCACTAATGGCTTTTGAGCTTCCTTCTAAACTGTTTAACACAGGAGAATAGAGGTTTAAATTAGCTTCTGCAGCCTGACAGTTACTCTTTAAGGAGAGTTGACCAATGCAAAAAGTCAATTGACTATATACTGTTATATACTGGGTAACACATACAGTACAGCACCAGTATCTGCTCGTACACAGCACCAGTACATGATTTTTTAATTTTTATTTTTATTTGGTGTGCATTGGAAGAGGGGTAGTCTTATACGGAGAGTATATCCCAAACTCTATATTTTAACTGGAAAAGTTGGGGGGTCGTCTTATACGTCCAGTCGTCTTATACGCCGGAATATACGGTACTGTAAATATAAAAATAAAAATATATGTACATATAAAAATAGAAATAGTAGTAATTCTAGAGATCAGAGTAATAGGTGTGGCACATCCCCTTCAGTGAGTGAGGAACACAAATATAACCCTCACAGTCCAGCAGGCCTGCACTAACTGCACTTGAATTCACTGCCACTGGACGTGTGCTCCGCCAAACGAATGGGGAAAACAGTTCAAACATGAATGAAAGGAAGCAGAAGCATGCACCTTCCGTCCAGGGTTTTAATCTCAAATAGTGACAGTGGTATAGATCAAAAGTACATTTCAGCGTATCAATGTGCAAAATCCAGCATGATGGGTGAACGTTGATGTGAAGCTTACGTGTCCATCCAGATGGCTGGTCTGTGGGAAGGAGGTAGGTGGGAGGCACTGAGGTGGCGAGCGACGGCCGTTTCGCGTCTCCTGACGCTTGGTCACGCTACGTGCCACTGATGGTGGCACATCAGTGGCACGTAGCGTGACCAAGCGTCAGGAGACGCGAAACGGCCGTCGCTCGCCACCTCAGTGCCTCCCACCCACCTCCTTCCCACAGACCAGCCATCTGGATGGACACGTAAGCTTCACATCAACGTTCACCCATCATGCTGGATTTTGCACATTGATACGCTGAAATGTACTTTTGATCTATACCACTGTCACTATTTGAGATTAAAACCCTGGACGGAAGGTGCACGCTTCTGCTTCCTTTCATTCATGTTTAAAAATAGAAATAGCATACATATTATACTTAGACAGGATCAACAATGTCCCTGACCTGTCTGGTGTGTTCTTTGGACTTCATGGTGTTGTTGCTCCCAATATTCTCTTAGACAACCTCTGAGGTGGTCACAGAGCAGCTGTATTTGTACTGACATTAGATTACACACTGGTCTACTCATCAGGCAATGTCTGTGGGCAACTGACTGCACTCAGACCAAAGGGGACTGAATAATTACGCATACCCCACTTTGCAGTTATTTATTTGTAAAAAATGTTTGGAATCATGTATGATTTTCGTTCCACTTCTCACGTGTACACCACTTTGTATTGGTCTTTCACGTGGAATTCCAATAAAATTGATTCATGTTTGTGGCAGTAATATGACAAAATGTGGAAAACTTCAAGGGGGCTGTGAGAAAACGCGGAAGAGCCGTCGCCATGAGCCAGCGGCTGGCGGCTCTTTCCGCGTGCAGCAGCCACACACACGGAGAGGCAGCCGCCTCCTCCCATCAGGAGGCAGCTGTACCCGTGCAGAAGCGTGCGGAGCGCGGAGTAACCGCCGCATTGGACGCGGCGGTTAGCGCGCATACCTCCACGGTGGAGGCATACAGCGGGGCTGGTGTGGCTGGGACATGTAGTCCCTCTGGAGTTAGAGTGACGCGTGCGCACTTAGGCAGAGTTTATATGACAGCCAGAAGTAGTCAGCTGACCAGGCTGGTCAGCTGACTCTGGCTTCACTCCTCATTGGTCCAGCACTGTGGGAGGTGCTGGAGAAGGATATGTGTATATATACTGCTGGCTGTTCACTTGCTCTTTGTCTGGCGTTGCGATCACATATGTGGGAGCACCCAGATCCGTAGTCAGATCCGCAAGTGTGCCGGAACCAGCTGGAGCTGTAATCCTACACTTAGCTAGATTTTGATAGCTAAAGTACTAGTTTGATTGTGATTATCTGTTATGACTTATTGCCTGCCTGACCATTCTCCTGAACTCTGATCTTGTACCTCGATATTTCTGATACTCTGTTGCCGAATCCCGGCTCGTTCCTAGACTCTGTTTCTGCCTCCTGATTTTGTACCTCGATCTATCTGATACCCCGTTGCCTATACCTGCCTGTACCTTGACTCCGCCTTTGCCTCCTGATCTTGTACTTTATCTGTCTGTGTGTGTACGACCTGGCTTGTCTGACCTCGAGAACCGACCTTGCAGTTTGAGGTGGTTCCTCGCTCTGTTAGTGACCCTTCCTCCTGTGGGTTACTTCCAGACAATCCTTCCTACTGTCAGCCTGACTCCTCCCGTCTTGGAGTGTCCAGGTCTGCGGAAGGAATCCGTGCAGTACTCTCGACTGCGCTGAGGCCTTGGCCTCAAAGTGTTACTGTTACACCAAAACACTACACTCTACTCAGGTGAACAGAGGTTAGTCAGTATATTGGATTATCGGTGATACTGCAGATCACTTATAATCTGATATACATCTGTATTCCCTGTGATACTGCAGATCACCGGTAATCAGATCCTCTCTGTGCTTCACCGATCGTTACAGGGGCCGAATACTTTTGCAAACCACTGTATACAATAGCAACTAGGGATGCGCAAAAAATTCTGCGGAATTCCGTTTTCCGCAATTCCGGACGGAATTTGGTGATTCCGTTCCGCCGCAATGGAACGGAATTTCTATAGCGCTCTACCAGAATTTTTTTTTTTTACAATAAATGAATTTCTGCAGGAAAATAGGAATTTCAGCTCCAGAGACTTCAGAAACCACCCAAACTGTCTTCCACCCCTCCTTCCTCCTCCTCTCTTGTCTTGTCTTCCAGGGATTTGTAGGATGTCAAAAGCCAGCTCACATACATTGGCCAGGAATCAAACCCAGGTCAACTGCTTGGAAGGCAGCTATCCTCACCGCTTTACCACCACCAACGCTACATACTGAAGCCAGCCTAGCATGTACCATTGTGATATACCCAAGAGAAAAATGAGCTTGCTTAGGGATTTGTCGGATGTCAAAAGCCAACTCACATACAGGTCCTTCTTAAAAATTTAGCATATTGTGATAAAGTTGTAAGGAAACGCGGAAAGGCCGCCGTCTCTCGAGGTGAGGCGGCTGTTTCCGCGTCCAGCATGGCGTCACAACGCGGAAAAAACGCCGCATAGGCAGGGCGGCGGAATCCGCATTGGTAACGGCGGAGTCCGCATTGGTAACGGCGGAATCCGCATCAGAGGCGGCCCCCGCTCTAGATACATTGCATGACAGTACTGGTGTGGCTGGGACTGATAGTCCACCAAGATTCAGACTTACACGCGCGCGAGCACAGAGGCAGAGTTTAAATAGCAGTTAGAAGGGAGTCGGCTGACCAGCTGGGTCAGCTGACAAATTCCACTGCTCCCATTGGACCAGCAATTAGGGAGGTCCTGGAAAGGTCCTAGAGTATATATACTGCTGGTTGTTCACTTGCTCTTTGTCTGGCGTGCGATCACATATGTGGGAGCACCCAGATTCGTAGTCAGATCCGCAAGTGTGCCGGGACCAGCTGGAGCTGTAATCCTACACTTAGCTAGATTCTGTTGATAGCTAAAGTACTAGTTTGATTGTGATTATCTGTTATGACTTTTGCCTGCCTTGACTATCCTCCTGAACTCTGATCTTGTACCTCGATATTTCTGATACTCTGTTGCCGAACCCCGGCTCGTTCCTTGACTCTGCTTCTGCCTCCTGATTTTGTACCCCGATATATCTGATACCCCGTTGCTGAACCCTGCCTGTACTTTGACTCCGCCTTTGCCTCCTGATCTTGTACTTTATCTGTCCGTGTGTGTACGACCTGGCTTGTCCAACCTCGAGAACCGACCTTACTGTTAGAGGCGGTTCCTCGCTCTGTTAGTGATCCTTCCTCCTGAAGGTTACTTTCAGTCTGTCCTTCCTACTGTCAGTCTGACTCCTCCCATCTTGGAGAGCTCAGGTCTGCGGAAGGAATCTGTGCAGTACTCCTTGCTGCACTGAGGCCTAGTCCTCTAAGTGTTATTGTTGCACCTAACACTACACTCTACTCAGGTGAACAGAGGTTAGCTAGTATATCGGATTATCAGTGATACTGCAGATCACGTATAATCTGGTATACATCTGTATTCCCAGTGATTCTGCAGATCACTGGTAATCAGATCCTCTCTGTGCTTCACTGATCGTTACAAAAGTTCATTATTTTCTGTAATGTACTGATAAACATTGGACTTCATATATTTTAGATTCATTACACACAACTGAAGTAGTTCAAGTTTTTTATTGTTTTAATATTGATGATTTTAGCATACAGCTCATGAAAACCCAAAATTCCTATCTCAAAAAATTAGCATATCATGAAAAGGTTCTCTAAACGAGCTATTAACCTAATCATCTGAATCAACTAATTAACTCTAAACACCTGCAAAAGATTCCTGAGGATTCCTGCACAACGAGAAGAGGCGACCGGACCCTGAGGAAGATTGTGGAGAAGGACCGATTCCAGACCTTGGGGGACCTGCGGATGCAGTGGACTGAGTCTGGAGTAGAAACATCCAGAGCCACCGTGTACAGGCATGTGCAGGAAATGGGCTACAGGTGCCACATTCCCCAGGTCAAGCCACTTTTCAAACAGAAACAGCGGCAGAAGCGCCTGACCTGGGCTGAGAAGCAGCACTGGACTGTTGCTCAGTGGTCCAAAGTACTTTTTTCGGATGAAAGCAACTTTTGCGTGTCATTCGGAAATCAAGGTGCCAGAGTCTGGAGGAAGACTGGGGAGAGGGAAATGCCAAAATGCCTGAAGTCCAGTGTCAAGTACCCACAGTCAGTGATGGTCTGGGGTGCCATGTCAGCTACTGGTGTTGGTCCACTGTGTTTTATCAAGGGCAGGGTCAATGCAGCTAGCTATCAGGAGATTTTGGAGCACTTCATGCTTCCATCTGCTGAAAAGCTTTATGGAGATGAAGATTTCATTTTTCAGCACGCCCTGGCACCTGCTCACAGTGCCAAAACCACTGGTAAATGGTTTACTGACCATGGTATTACTGTGCTCAATTGGCCTGCCAACTCTCCTGACCTTAGCTCCATAGAGAATCTGTGGGATATTGAGAAGAGAAAGTTAGGAGACGCAAGACCCAACACTCTGGATGAGCTTAAGGCTGCTATCGAAGCATCCTGGGCCTTCATAACACCTGAGCAGTGCCACAGGCTGATTGCCTCCATGCCACGCCGCATTGAAGCAGTCATTTCTGACCAAGTCATTCCCGACCAAGTATTGAGTGCATAACTGAACATAATTATTTGAAGGTTGACTTTTTTTGTTTTAAAAACACTTTTCTTTTATTGGTCGGATGAAATATGATAATTTTTTGAGATAGGAATTTTGGGTTTTCATGAGCTGTATGCCAAAATCATCAATATTAAAACAACAAAAGGCTTGAACTACTTCAGTTGTGTGTAATGAATCTAAACTATATGAAAGTCTAATGTTTATCAGTACATTACAGAAAATAATGAACTTTATCACACTATGCTAATTTTTTGAGAAGGACCTGTACATTGGCCAGGAATCGAACCCAGGTCAACTGCTTGGAAGGCAGCTATCCTCACCGCTATACCACAACCAACGCTACATGCTGAAGCCAGCCTAGCATGTACCATTGTGATATACCCAAGAGAAAAATGAGATTGCTTAGGGATTTGTAGGATGTCAAAAGCCAACTCACATACATTGGCCAGGAATCGAACCCAGGTCAACTGCTTGGAAGGCAGCTATCCTCACTGCTATACCACCACCAACGCTACATGCTGAAGCCAGCCTAGCATGTACTATTGTGATATACCTAAGAGAAAAATGAGCTTGCTTAGCGATTTGCAGGATGTCAAAAGCCAACTCACATACATTGGCCAGGAATCAAACCCAGGTCAACTGCTTGGAAGGCAGCTCTCCTCACCGCTATACCACCAACGCTACATGCTGAAGCCAGCCTAGCATGTACCATTGGGATATACCCGAGAGAAAAATGAGCGCTCTCTCTCTCTCTCTCTCTCTCTCTCTCTCTCTCTCTCTCTCTCTCTCTCTCTCTCTCTCTCTCTCTCTCTCTCTCTAGGACTTGATGCCATTGAACTGAATTTTCAGCTTAAAACCATCAACGCATACCGGCGGAATTTCACAGGCAATTTCGGAATGCCACCAGATTGAAAAAGCAATTCCGTTCTGACCAAATGGAACAGAATGACCAATTTCCGCCCAGAACTGCCTGAAATACAATTCCACGGAAAGTGGTTACCATCCCTACTAGAGAGAGAGCTACAAATCCCTAAGCAAGCTCATTTTTCTCTTGGGTATATCACAATGGTACATACTAGGCTGGCTTCAGCATGTAGCGTAAGTGGTGGTATAGCGGTGAGGTTAGCTGCCTTCCAAGCAGTTGACCTGAGTTCGATTCCTGGCCATTGTATGTGAGCTGGCTTTTGACATCCTACAAATCCCTGGAAGACAGGACAAGAGGAGGGAGGAAGGGAGGAACATCTCCTGTTGGAAAAAAAAAAAACCAGGGGAACAGCAACTAGGTGCTATAGGCTATCATTTAGCATCAAAAAGGTCTCATTTGCGATTACTTTCATTTTTCCGCCGGAATGCGGAATTCCTCGGAAATTCGGCGGAACAGAATTTGCTCATTCCGATCATCCCTAATAGCAACACACTAGAACACAGATCACACAATATATACACACTTTTATTATTATTGATTTATAAAGCCCCAACATATTCCGTGGTGCTGTACAAAGTAGGAAAACAAACAAGGGGTACATAATGATACAGACAATGATATACATTAAATATGGACACTGGTACAAAAAAACAGATCTGTGGGTTACAATGACATGTAGCATGATGAATAAAATGTGTAACGGAGTGCAAGCTATGAAATAACCAACAGAATCCAAGACACATAAGGGTGAGAGAGCCCTGCCCTTGTGAGCTTGCAATCTAAAGGAATGGTGGGGGGGAAGGGCAAGAAGTGGGGAGGTATGCGGTATAAATACAGGCATGGTGCCTGTTTAGGTGATCTATAGCAATATGCTTGTCAGAAAAGTTTTGAGGGAGCTTTTAAAGATTTCAAAGGTTGGAGAGTGACAGATTTGCTGTGGAAGGGTGTTCCAGAGGAGGGGTGAGGCACATGAGAAGTCTTGTATGTATACAAGAAGGTATTTCTAGAGGTGGACAAAAGAAGCTCCTGTGCAGATCTGAGATTGCAGTTGAGTTGGTATCTGGAAATTAGTGAGGAGATGTATAGGGGAGAGAGATTGTGGCATATATGCATGAGCAATGATCATGCAGTATATACAGGAACGTATAGGCAAAATCAACACACAGGAGAATAGTCAGAGGCCAAGATCAATAACCAGAATATGCAGTAATACAGACATACAGTGAGCAATAAGGATAGTCAAGCAGGCAGGAGGTCAGATACTAAGGTGTCAGATACTTTAGCAGGTAACAGGGTTATTATTATTATTATTATTATTGTATTTATAAAGCGCCAACATATTACGCAGCACTGGACATTAATTTAGGTTACAGACAATATTTAGGGGTGACAAACAGCAATATGACAATACAGGAATACAAGAAAACTAGATCACACAGCACAGTATGAGTACAAGGTAATGCTTAGTCAGTCACTGGAGGGGAGCATGGAGATTAGGCAAGTTAGGTTCACTCAAATGCATAGCCTGGGAGCACAGTAATGGAGGTGCATGATCAGGTAGAACACAAAAGGAGGAGGACCCTGCCCAAAGGCTTAAAATCTAGAGGGAGAGGTAGGGACACGAGAGGTAGGGGACCAGAGTTCAGCTGTGGGTTTAGAGCAATTGTGAGGGGTGGTAAGGCCAGAGTGAAAAGGTGAGTTTTAAGGGCCTTCTTGAAGGGTTCAAGGAACAAGACTAGATGACCAGATCCACAAAGGCTATCAGCACAATTTTACCTAGCGATGTTCTTCTGCCAAAAGCAGTCTAAAGTAGTGCACAAAAGTCAGATGACTGTTTGAAATGTTCACAGAGTTCCATCTGCAGGTCAGTCCAAGAACTGGAGAGTTCCCAGCATACAGGATCTTCTCAAAAAATTAGCATATTGTGATAAAGTTCATTATTTTCTGTAATGTACTGATAAACATTAGACTTTCATATATTTTAGATTCAAATACACACAACTGAAGTAGTTCAAGCCTTTTATTGTTTTAATATTGATGATTTTGGCATACAGCTCATGAAAACCCAAAATTCCTATCTCAAAAAATTAGCATATTTCATCCGACCAATAAAAGAAAAGTGTTTTTGAAACAAAAAAAGTCAACCTTCAAATAATTATGTTCAGTTATGCACTCAATACTTGGTCGGGAATCCTTTTGCAGAAATGACTGCTTCAATGCGGCATGGCATGGAGGCAATCAGCCTGTGGCACTGCTCAGGTGTTAGGAAGGCCCAGGATGCTTCGATAGCAGCCTTAAGCTCATCCAGAGTGTTGGGTCTTGCGTCTCTCAACTTTCTCTTCACAATATCCCACAGATTCTCTATGGGGTTCAGGTCAGGAGAGTTGGCAGGCCAACTGAGCACAGTAATACCATGGTCAGTAAACCATTTACCAGTGGTTTTGGCACTGTGAGCAGGTGCCAGGTCATGCTGAAAAATGAAATCTTCATCTCCATAAAGCTTTTCAGCAGATGGAAGCATGAAGTGCTCCAAAATCTCCTGATAGCTAGCTGCATTGGCCCTGCCCTTGATAAAACACAGTGGACCATCACCAGCAGCTGACATGGCACCCCAGACCATCACTGACTGTGGGTATTTGACACTGGACTTCAGGCATTTTGGCATTTCCCTCTCCCCAGTCTTCCTCCAGACTCTGACACCTTGATTTCCTAATGACATGTAAAAGTTGCTTTCATCTGAAAAAAGTACTTTGGACCACTGAGCAACAGTCCAGTGCTGCTTCTCTGTAGCCCAGGTCAGGCGCTTCTGCCGCTGTTTCTGGTTCAAAAGTGGGTTCATGCTTCCATCTGCTGAAAAGCTTTATGGAGATGAAGATTTCATTTTTCAGCACGACCAGGCACCTGCTCACAGTGCCAAAACCACTGGTAAATGGTTTACTGACCATGGTATTACTGTGCTCAATTGGCCTGCCAACTCTCCTGACCTGAACCCTATCGAGAATCTGTGGGATATTGTGAAGAGAAAGTTGAGAGATGCAAGACCCAACACTCTGGATGAGCTTAAGGCTGCTATCGAAGCATCCTGAGCCTTCATAACACCTGAGCAGTGCCACAGGCTGATTGCCTCCATGCCACGCCGCATTGAAGCAGTCATTTCTGCAAAAGGATTCCCGACCAAGTATTGAGTGCATAACTGAACATAATTATTTGAAGGTTGACTTTTTTTGTTTTAAAAACACTTTTCTTTTATTGGTCGGATGAAATATGCTAATTTTTTGAGATAGGAATTTTGGGTTTTCATGAGCTGTATGCCAAAATCATCAATATTAAAACAATAAAAGGCTTGAACTACTTCAGTTGTGTGTATTTGAATCTAAAATATATGAAAGTCTAATGTTTATCAGTACATTACAGAAAATAATGAACTTTATCACAATATGCTAATTTTTTTAGAAGATCCTGTAAATAGAGACATCTGCTGGTTGACACCGGAAGTCCATGCAAAGTCTACAATGCTTCCACCGGCAGGAATTCAATGGCAAGAATCCTGACAGGGACAAGTCTGGTGGGCAGTGGATGGGAGTTCCATGGGCTGGGGGCCGGTCTTGAGAAATTCTGCAGGCACACATGGGAGTGGGAAAAGCATGGGGCAGTTAGGCAAAGTTCTTTGGAGGACCAGAGGGGCGGCCTGGAGTACTTCTTGTTAACAAGCTCTGAGATGTAGGTAGGGTAGGTTTTGTGCACAGATTTATAGGCCAGGCACAGAAATTCTTTAAAAACCTGTGGAATGGCCTGAACTGCAGGGCTGACTGGCAGGCCCACCAGGTCTTCCCCATCTAGTACTCCCTCGGGCCCATGCTGAGTGTTGGCAACGGAGCACATTTACTTATATGCCGGCATGCTCCACCTGTGCCCTCTCTATTTATCTCCGCTGGCAGCTTGTTCCCCGAACCTGATGGAATGTATGTTACGTGACCACATACATGCCACAAGGTTAACAAGGTACAGGGGTACAGGCACCCTGGCGTGAATGAAGTGGGGACATAGGAGAAGTGTGCAGGCGGACTGGTGAGTATGCGCTCCACTGACAGTACTCTGCACAGGCCGAAGGAGCACTATTTGAGTTGGGGGAAGAGCGGCTGGGGATCCGCTGATCAGAGGCAAATCTACCGTCGCACACCCGACTGCCACCCTCAAGCAAGATTTTTCAGTCCTGAATTATTACTCCTTCAGTCTTTAATTATTACATCCTTTAGGTATGTTGAGGCATCAATCTGCAGCAGATTCGATCACAGTGATTGAATCTACCAGGGAAAATCGACAAGTGTATGGACACCATTACCCTGATTTACATTCTTTATCACAGGTGGCAAAATTTTTACTGCTGGCAAGGTGCATCACTGCAGAATGTTTGTTTGTTGTATATTGCAATATAACTTACTAATAAACATCAATATGTAGATATAGGTAGCATTTATGATGCAGAAATCAGGATAATTCACATAAAATTAGACATCCTGAATGATGTTTTACATTCTACTCTACTGCATGTGGTTATGGTGCCTCTTTAAGCGTTTCCGGACTGATGCAGTTGAAATGTTCGTCCTGCATGTGGCAGCGCAGATCTGACAGGACGTAGATTTCAACAATCCTCGCCGCGCAGTCACACTGCTCCCACCAATCGCGCTGTTTTCTCCCCACCGCAATACACTTGTCCTGCTGTCTCTATGATGGCATAGCTCTTTGAGCCAGTCAGGAGCCATTTTCATTGTCTCCTGACCCTGTCATCACTGTAAGCCAATCCTATTGGCTTACATTGATTGACAGGGTCAGGAGCCATTGAAAGTGACTCCTGACCGGCGCACGGTGCTCTATCATCATAGAGACAGCAGAGAGAGAAACCTGCAGCTATGGTTGAGCAGTGTGACCGGTGAGAGCGGCGGGACTGTGCAGAGATTTGTCGGTAAGCGCTGTTTTGTGCTGCTTTGCTGTACCCAGCAGTCTCTGGTCCTTAAGGGGGCAGAGACTGCTGGTACAGAACAGGTTAAGTGATGACTGCAAGCTGATGTAAATATACTGTAGTTAAGACTATAAATGGTAAAATATATAACAATATCATATTATCAATATTACATTAATACTATAAAGTATTTTGATACAGTACCCTATTTATACATTTTAATATTTGATTTATTACAACAGGTTCTTTCAAAAATGTCTCCAACATCCTTAAAAATGACATTCAGACAGCTTAAACTTGGCTCTACTTTAACACTGCAAGATGTCCTAATTATGGAATACAGATTGAGTCAAGCCTGCATGGTAAGATTACATCTTTATTAAATATCCTTTTACATATATTCATAGTTTGCTTTGGTGATTACTTCAAACCTTATGCTAGTTACCAACCATAATGAAACCTTGAAATTATACAGGGAATAAAGTACCTTGAACATTCTCTCCTCACACACAGGGATGCTCATCCGGATTTCGATATCCGGGTAACCCGGATATCCGAACATTTTTACACTATCCGGCCGAATACGGATTCCGGATAGTTGGGTAGAAATCCGGATAGCTGTCTGCGGATAGTTTGACGCCTGACCCGGATATCCGCGAATCCGATTACAGGTTCGGTGGCAAGAAGGACCACACACACACACACACACACACACACACACACACACACACACACACACACACACCACACACACCACACACACCACACACCACACACCACACACCACACACCACACACCACACACACCACACACCACACACACCACACACCACACACACCACACACCACACACACCACACACCACACACACCACACACCACACACACCACACACACCACACACCACACACCACACACCACACACCACACACACCACACACCACACACCACACACCACACACCACACACCACACACCACACACCACACACCACACACCACACACCACACACACCACACACACCACACACCACACACCTCCTCTCTCTCTCTGATCTTGTCTTGTCTTCCAGGGATTTGTAGGCTGTCAAAAGCAAGCTCACATACATTGGCCAGGAATCGAACCCAGGTCAACTGCTTGGAAGGCAGCTATGCTCACCACTATACTACTGACAGCACTACATGCTGAAGCCAGCGTAGCATGTACCATTGTGATATACCCAAGAGAAAAATGAGCTTGCTTATTTGCCTAATTTGCTAGATGAAAGCAGTGGGACTGCTTACAGGCTTCAATTCAAGACTTCAGAATCAGAAAGATCATGTGCCCCCCTGGATGATGCTGGTGTAACACTCACAGCAAAGGACAGCAATTTGAAGTCTGGAAGTTTCCAGGGCAAGGGTGGGAAGAATGAAAAGCTAGGTGGCCATGCAACCATTCCTGCTAACCTAAAGCTTGCTTGTGGATTACAACACATTGGCTTAAGACTTTACCAAATCCAATGCTCCAATATGGGGAAGCTTTGCTGTTTGCTGTTTTTTTTTTTTTTTTAAGTGTGGAGTCACAGTTCACTCATCTCTTCAACTACAAGAAAGGCCCAGGAGTAGTCTTAGCTACCCTAATATCTATGTTACGGCAGGGCCCTTATTACACTTTCTCTTACAGAGCTATGGAAACCGTTTTGCCCATGCGATAAAGCGAGGTGCAAAAATTAAATCATGCCTAGCAGAAGATGGTTTCGATCCATCAACCTCTGGGTTATGGGCCTAGCACACTTCCGCTGCACCACTCTGCAGTCTGCTTACATTTGTATACAATCTTCAAGTTTAAGAAGGGTACATTAGTTTAAATAGTTACACTACAATCTACGTTACAGCAAGGCCCTAATGACACTTTCTCTTAAGGGGCTATGGCCGCCGATTGGCCCATGTGGTAAAGCAAGGTGTAAAAAACAAAGTACACCTAGCAGAGAATGGTTCCAATCCATCAACCTCTGGGTTATGGGCCCAGCACGCTTCCACTGCACCACTCTGCTGCCACACAGTGAATGCTCGTTGTAGGAAAAAGTGGTGTTAAACTTCTTGGAGCAGACTTACTTCCTCCCTCCAAAAGACACACATACATCCCCATAAAATAATTTTGCAGCAACTGCATACACAGTCTCTGTGGCGCAATCAGTTAGCACATTTGGCTGTTAACCGAAAGGTTGGTGGTTCAAGCCCACCCAGGGACGGCCTTGCATTTTGTGTTCAACAGTTGTCTGAAGAGAACCCCAGATAGCCATTTAGCAGCAAATGCATACACAGTCTCTGTGGCACAATCAGTTAGCACATTTGGCTGTTAACTGAAAGGTTGGTGGTTCAAGCCCACCGAGGGACGGCTTTTTGTTTTGTGAAGGGTACTAATGTACCCTTCTTAAACTTGAAGATTGTATACAAATGTAAGCAGACTGCAGAGTGGTGCGGCGGAAGTGTGCTGGGCCCATAACCCAGAGGTTGATGGATTGAAACTATCCTCTGCTAGGCATGATTTCATTTTTGCACCTCGCTTTATCGCATGGGCAAAAAGGTTTCCATAGCCCTGTAAGGGAAAGTGTTATAAGGGCCCTGCCGTAACATAGATATTACGGTAGCTAAGATTACTCCTGGGCCTTTCTTGTAGTTGAAGAGATGAGTGAAATGGCTGGCTTCAGCTTTAGTTGACCTGGGTTTGATTCCCGGCCAATGGTGGTATAGTGGTGAGCATAGCTGCCTTCCAAGCAGTTGACCTGGGTTCGACTCCTGGCCAATGTATGTGAGCTTGCTTTTGACAGCCTACAAATCCCTGGAAGACAAAATCAGAGAGAGAGAGAGGGAGGGAGGAGGTGTTTAAATGTTTAAAAACGTTTTTAAAGCATTTTAAAGGGCACTTCCGGTTTATCTATCTGGATATCTGAATAGGTCGGATATCCGTGGATAATGCGTCCGGATATCCGCATTCACGCGGATATCTAAAAGGTCATATATCCGGATCTGGATATCCGGATCTGGATCAATTCGGATTTTAAAAAGTACTATCCGAGCATCCCTGCTCACACACTTCTACGGAGCCTTCAAATATTTATCAAATCTGCAAGTGATCTTTTGATTTCTACAAGCTTGTGACATATATGGTTATATGGTTCTCCATCACCACCAATTTCATCCCACCACACAAAAAAATACACACACATACTATACTATTAATACAGGATCATCACATACTTCATTTTAAATAATGAGTTTTGTTGACTAAAAGTACAATATAAGTACTTTTCTCTTCACAGTCAACAGGCTCTGTTCTATGAAGAGGGTAGAGGGGAGAATGAACAGGGATTTGGCATGGTTTTCTTAGCATGTCTAATCATGATAAATGGCAGGATCAGAGAGCACCTGTATACACAATCCACAAGGGAGGGATGCAGCTGAACTTATGCTAGACTCTTGATCCTTACTGCCCTAAACATCCTCTTCAGCCAAGTTCCCTCTTGTGTGTCTGTGTATGAGGCTTAAATTGCAAGTGTACCGGTTATCACAGTGTCAAAAGCATGTAGTAAAAATCAGCAGCTTCTACAAACTCCTAATGACATTTACAATTATCACACAGCTAAAGGTACGTACACACGCACTACTTCCACCAACGATGGGTCCATCAAACCCTCCCGCTGGGCGGACCTTCAGCCGACAGTAGCATGTGTGTATGCGCTGTCGGTAGACTGATAAGGCTGTTTCTGAACGATCCACGGATCATTCAGAAACAGCCTTATCAGTCTGCCGACAGCGCGTACACACTTGCTACTGTCGGCTGAACGTCTGCCCAGTGGGAGGGTCTGACGGACCCGTCGTTGGCGGAAGTAGTGCATGTGTACGCACCTTTAAGCATTGTTAGCCTTTATGCCAAGGATGCATGTGTACAGAACGCTGCCTCAGACTGTCGCCTGATGGATTAGTCCTAATCTCTGTAGTAGACAGTATCCATGTGTGTGTATAAACCAGTAATGAAGACCTGAAGTGACTTATAAAAATTAGTAGTGGAAAGCCTTTGGATGCTCCAGAGGCTTCCTAGATCCTCCTATACACCACCGTTCCAGCTCTGGTTTCCTCTTTATTGATGCATATAGTTCATGCTCCTGGCCTTAGACAAGCACAAAATGCTTGTGTAAGTAAAAAAGCCATGTGCAATCTGTTTTGTTCTACTAGACACATGAAGACCTTACTTTTTAATCTGGATAAGGTTGTTTATAGCCAGTAGCAGGCGCAGTACTGTCCTGATGACGTCAGCGCTACCACGTGACCCGCGCGGTGGAGCACACAAGAAGCCAACCCAGAAAGCCGACCTGGCAGAGGAGGAGACCGGGAGCTGCGGCGAGGGCACAGGAAGGCTGCCAGGGGCTGTAGAAAGCCCCAGGTAAGTGGATTTTTGTTTTGCCTCGACGTATCCTTTAATTCTTTGAGATACTAGTTACAACTGTAAAGCAAATGGGGGGGGGGGGATTTGGGCTGCCTACTTGTGCTATAATTCAATTTAAACATTACAAGGAACCTGAGGTGAGAGACATAAGGACACTGCCATATGTATTTCTTTTTAACCACTTCAGCCTACAGGGTTGAAATTTTTTTATATCCGAGCAACTTTCACCTCCCATTCATTTGCCAGTAACTTTATCACTACTCATCAGAATGAATTGATCTATATCTTGTTTTTTTCCACCACCAATTAGGCTTTCTGTGGGTGGTACATTTTGCGAAGAGCCACTTTACTGTAAATGCATTTTAACAGGAATAAGAAAAAAACGGAAAAAAATCATTATTTCTCAGTTTTCAGCCATTATAGTTTTAAAATAATACATGCCTCCATAATTAAAACTCACGTATTGTATTTGCCCATATGCCTCGGGTATTACACTGTTAAAATTATGTCCCTATCACAATGTATGGCGACAATATTTTATTTGGAAATAAAGGTGCATTTTTTCAATTTGCGTCCATCACTATTTAGAAGCCCATAATTTATTAACCACCCTGGCGTTCTATTAAGATCGCCAGGGCGGCTGCATGAGGGTTTTTTTTAAATAAAAAAAAAACTATTTCATGCAGCCAACTGAAAGTTGGCTGCATGAAAGCCCACTAGATGGCGCTCCGGAGGCGTTCTTCTGATCGCCTCCGGCGGCCAAAAGTAACACGGAAGGCCGCAATGAGCAGCCTTCCGTGTTTTGCTTACTTCGTCGCCATGGCGACGAGCGGTGTGACGTCATGGACGTCAGCCGACGTCCTGACGTCAGCCGCCACCGATCCAGCCCTTAGCGCTGGCCGGAACTATGTGTTCCGGCTGCGCAGGGCTCAGGCGGCTGGGGGGACCCTCTTTCGCCGCTGCTCGCTGGCGGATCGCCGCAGAGCGGCGGCGATCGGGCAGCACACGCGGCTGGCAAAGTACCGGCTGCGCGTGCTGCTCTTTATTTCATCAAAATCGGCCCAGCAGGGCCTGAGCGGCACCCTCTGGCGGTAATGGACGAGCTGAGCTCGTCCATACCGCTAAGGTGGTTAAATAATATTGATATACTCCTTTGTTATGCATATTTAAAAAGTTCAGACCCTTAGGTAACTATTTATGGGGTTTTTTTTTATTATTATTGTAATTTTTTTTTTTTTTATTTAAACTTGTATGTGGGTATTTTTTGGTGTGGGAGGTAAACAGGGTTTTTTTAATGTATTTAAATGTATTTATTTAATACTAAGTGTGTTTTTGGTGTAATTTGCTATTTGGCCACAAGATGGCCACAATCAAAAAGTCCTGGGAGCGATCAATCTCGCTCCCAGGCAGAAGAAAGGAGACCAGAGCTCAGAAAAGCCGCAGCATCTGAAGAGACGCTGTCGTCTTTTCTCCGGGGGGGGGGGGGGGGGGGCGATCAGCGAAAGGGATTTATAATCCCTTTCACTGATCGGTGGTCTAGCAGGCAGCAGCGGGGGCGCGCACAGGGGGGCCCGCGGGAGCGCGTGTAGCCTAACTGGACAAAAATTATCGTCCAGTTAGGCTGAAGTGGTTAAACAATACCAGTTGACAGCCCTGCTCATCTTTCTGGTAGGTAGAGTTTGAATCAAACACCTGAAACAACATTTAT
The DNA here is from genome assembly GCF_040937935.1 of Hyperolius riggenbachi. Classification (NCBI taxonomy): domain Eukaryota; kingdom Metazoa; phylum Chordata; class Amphibia; order Anura; family Hyperoliidae; genus Hyperolius; species Hyperolius riggenbachi. Next base: position 183,706,437 of record NC_090652.1, read on the forward strand.
CAAGAGTGCCAGAAACAAAATATTGTTTTTTAGAAATCCATGCAGAGTTGTCTCAGACATCCTAAAATCACTAAATAGTGCATATTCCTTCTTAAAGAGGAACTCCAGTGAAAATAATTTAATATAAAAAGGTGCTTCATTTTTACAATAATTATGTATACATGATTTAGTCAGAGTTTGCTCATTGTAAAATCTTTCCTCTCCCAGATTCACATTCTGACATGTATTACATGGTGACATTGTTACTGTGGGCAGATTATGTAGCTGTTCTGGCTTTAACAGACAGCTATAAACAGCCATTTCCTGTGTGTGTCATTGCTACATTGTGGCAGTTTGCCCAGAGTACCGTACGGTACCAGAGCCTCTTGTGGGAGGGGTTTCAGCACAAAATCAGTCATACAGCGCCCCCTGATGGTCTGTTTGTGAAAATCATTATATTTTTCATGTAAAAGTGGGTATCAGCTACTGATTGGGATAAAGTTCAATTCTTGGTCGGAGTTTCTCTTTAAACTATTAGGAATAGGAGGAGTTAGGAAAGTCTCTCAGGCAGTGCAGTGTGTGAAGGAAATTGCTGTTGCTGAGGTAACCAATACATCTGCTGTATTGCATCAATGCCCAGCACTACTGGAAGGGTTAAAGTGGATCCGAGATGAAAAATTATGTAATATGTATATGTATAATATGTATATGTATATTATGTATATAAGTAACTTGTCTTATCTAAAGTTTAGATAGTTTACACAGCAAATCTAGTGGCAAACAGCTTCAACAGTTTCATGTTTATTTATTCCTGTGATAAAACGAGACTGCGTGGGCACGTGACAGCTGCAGGGGGGCTGGTAGAAGCCCCAGGTGAGTACAACTCTTTTTTTTAGCCTTAAGTGACCCTTTAACCATTTATGCCGCCTGGACATGATCCTCACGTCCAGGCATCTAGGGTTAATTTAGGGGGAACCTAATTAACTTATCTGATGTTTTGGGGATGCGGGAGGAAACCTGAGTGCCTGGAGGAAACCCACACAGACACAGAGAGACATACAAACTCCTTGCAGATGTTGACCTGGCTGAGATTCGATCCGGGGACCCAGCGATGCAAGGCGAGAGCGCTAACTGCTACACCACCGTGCTGCCCTGGTTAGGACAGTTTAAGAAGACAAAACTGTTGGTAATGCTTTGATAAATCTGGCCCAGTGACCTCTGATTTGCATGCTTGTTCAGGGTCTACAGCTAAAAGGATTAGAGGCAGATGATGAACATGACAACCAGGCAATGTGCATTGTTTGAAAGGAAGTAAATATTTCAGCCTCCATATGTTTCTTACCATGGATTCCATTTAAAGAGAACCTGGAGTGAAAACTGAAATGAAAAAGAGATAGTTAACCTCAGTAGAGGGAAGCCTCTGGATAGTCCATAGGCTTTTCTAATAGTCCTATGACCCCACTGTTCCAACGCTGCATCGCTGTAAGCATATGTGACAAGAGCTTCTCGGCTTTGCTCTGTTGGCTGTGCTCCTTTGTATGAGTGTGATCATACTGCACATGCACCAGTATGGTCCACCCATATAGGAAATAGCTGTGCACAAGTGGCTGCATGCTACTGGGCATGGTCAGGCCGTAGTGACACATGCACAGTATGGTCACGCTTGTGCAAGGATGAGAGCACGGCTTGGAAGTTGAAGAAATTTTTAAGCAGCGGGGCACCAAGTATACTGGAAGCCTCTGGACCATCCAGAGGCTTCTCTCGTAAGCAGGAAAAAAGGACGTGCCATAGACTGCAATGCAAAATATCGACTATTGGGCGCCCAACAGGAAATTTGAGCGCCCAAGAAATAGCGGTTGCAGGGATCATTTTCGTTTACAGAATAAGGTTTATTACAAATATCGTTTACAAATTCATTCTGACTTTGTGTTTTACTTATTTTTTCGTTTTTTAAATTTCGCTTTCAGGAGGTTTTACTTATTTTTTCGTTTTCCAATTTCGCTTTCAGGACTGTAACAAGTAAATTTTCATTTACACTTATTTTATCATTTTAAAATTCGTTTTCATGCGTATAATGCTTAAATATCGTTTTCAACCTTATTGTATTAGAAATACATCGCTTTTGTTTTTTAGACTTATAATGCGTCGATTATATTTTTCAGACTTATTATCTTACTAATATATCGCTTTTAATATTACCGTTTATTTTAAGATTTTTAATGCGCACGTGATTGTAAGACTATTTATTCTATTACAAATATATAAATTATTCTATTCATGTTATTTATAGTGAAGTATTTTAAGGATTAAATAAATTATTGTTTATATGTGTGTAAGGGTGTTTGTGCAGTGGGGAAGGTTAGGCACCATCAGGGGGATGGTTAGGGTTAGGCACCACCCGGGGGGTGGTTAGGGTAAGGCACCACCAGGGGGTCTAGGGGTTAGGGATAGGAATAGGAAGGGTTCCGTGTGAGAGTAGGGTTAGGTATATAAATATTGTATATACAGTACAATATTTGTAATATATACAATTTATTAAATTATGTATATTTACACAAAGGGGGAGGGGTCTAGGGGTTAGGGAGAGATCTGTGTGAGCCTACAGTTAGGTATAATTGCAGTAAAATACCTGTAAAATCTACCATTGTATTACTATGCTTAACCACTTCCCGACCGCCTAACGCACAGAGGCGGCCAGGAAGTGGACCCCGCAAGGACCAGCTCATGCCCAAAGGCGGCGGTCCTTGTAGGGGCATGGGCGGCGCGATCGCATCATTCGTGACGTGATCGGCCGCCGGCACCTGGATCCGCCCCCCTTGCGCTGTAACCCGCCGGCCGTTCGGAAGCGTCGGCGGGTTACTAGCACCCGGATCGCCACATACAAAGTGTATAATACACTTTGTAATGTTTACAAAGTGTATTATACAGGCTGCCTCCTGCCCTGGTGGTCCCACTGTCCGAGGGACCACCAGGGCAGGCTGTAGCCACCCTAGTCTGCACCCAAGCACACTGATTTCCCCCCCCCCTGCCCCCTGATCGCCCACAGCACCCTTTAGACCCCCCCCCCTGCCCACCCCCCAGACCACTGTTTGCACCCAATCACCCCCCTAATCACCCATCAATCACTCCCTGTCACTATCTGTAAACGCTATTTTTTTTTTATCCCCCCTGCCCCCTGCTCCCTCCTGATCACCCCCCCACCCCTCAGATTCTCCCCAGTCCCCCCCCCCCTGTGTACTGTATGCATCTATCCCCCTGATCACCAGTCAATCACCCATCAATCACCCCCTGTCACTGCCACCCATCAATCAGCCCCTAACCTGCCCTTTGCGGGCAATCTGATCACCCACCCACACCAATAGATCGCCCGCAGATCCGACGTCAGATCACCTCCCAAGTGCAGTGTTTACATCTGTTCTCTACCCATCAATCACTCCCTATCACCACCTGTCACTGTTACCCATCAGATCAGACCCTAATCTGCCCCTTGCGGGCACCCAATCACCCGCCTACACGCTCAGATTGCCCTCAGACCCCCCCTTATGGCGCTTTGAGTCCGCAAGGAGAAAAGCGCAATATAAATTTTATTTGTCTTGTCTTGTCCTTATCAATTCGCCAGTGCAATATTTACATCTGTTCTTCCCTGTAATAACCCACTGATCACCTGTCAATCACCCATCAATCACCCCCTGTCACTGCCACCCATCAATCACCCACTGGCACTGCCACCCATCAATCAGCCGCTAACCTGCCCCTTGCGGGCAATCTGATCACCCACCCACACCAATAGATCGCCCGCAGATCCGACGTCAGATCACCTCCCAAGTGCAGTGTTTACATCTGTTCTCTACCCTAAACACCCACTAATTACCCATCAATCACCCATCAATAACCCCCTATCACCACCTGTCACTATTACCCATCAGATCAGACCCTAAGCTGCCCCTTGCGGGCACCCAATCACCCGCCTACACGCTCAGATTGCCCTCAGACCCCCCCCCCCCTTATCAATTCGCCAATGCAATATTTACATCTGTTCTTCCCTGTAATAACCCACTGATCACCTGTCAATCACCCATCAATCACCCCCTGTCACTGCCACCCATCAATCACCCCCTGGCACTGCCACCCATCAATCAGCCTCTAACCTGCCCCTTGCGGGCAATCTGATCACCTACCCACACCAATAGATCGCCCGCAGATCGGACGTCAGATCACCTCCCAAGTGCAGTGTTTACATCTGTTCTCTACCCTAAACACCCACTAATTACCCATCAATCACCCATCAATCACCCCCTATCACCACCTGTCACTGTTACCCATCAGCATAACAAAGGGAACGAGGGGAAGGAAGGACAGACAATCTATATTATTCCCATTTTCCACTTAGGTTTTTGGACCCAACCGCCACAATTGTAAATCAATTAAGAAGTCATGACCTGGTTGATGTAAAAAAGGTGACAAATAATTTATTGTTTGTGACTCATCAAGCTTAAAAGTCGTACAGGACACAATTAAAAACCAACAGCGCTGTTGTACACACCTGCATCAGGGCGCCCACCAGACACACCACATAGTATGACAACCATAAACACACTAGCCACCTCCAGGCATACAGACTGGGTCATCAATATTTGTATTCTCCTAGGTAGATTTGCATAACACTCAGGGTGCCAGTGATGTCAGCAGCATGCATTGCCTTAGGTATTATAGCTTGCAGGAGGCTTTAGGTAGCACAGCAGTAGTATGAGCAAGCACATGCAGAGCAGTCCCGCCTCTAAGCAGCAGTCACAAGCCTTATTGCATACTCACGACTCCATGTTCTGCATCAAACTCCTGGAGAAAGTGATGTCCTGTCCTTGTATATGCGCATAACAGGGGCCCCTGTGTGGTCCACACACTTAGTCTCCTCTCTATGTCCCAGTACCTTCCCAGCAATTTAGATTCCTATCCATGCGGCACCTTGCACCACCATCTATTAAGAATGTCCAGGCTTGTCCAGGCTTTCCGGGCACAGGGCACAAGAGTATTGGCACACCTGTACATCCACCACCTAAGCAAGTGTGGATCCGGTTTGCAGCCTCGCTCCGAGCTTATGGATAAAGCAGGCAAAGACAGGCTTGCTCACTTCCGGGACTCAGGACTGCCTGAGTCTTTGGTATCTGGCTGGTGTCCATTCATGTCTCGGTCCAAGCACTGGGAGACGCGAAGACTGGGAGACGCGGAGAGGGATCCGTGGCAGGTCCGATGAGCGGCGAGACGCAGCTGGCCGACTAGTTTCGACCGGTGTTTCCGGTCTTCTGTTACCCATCAGATCAGACCCTAATCTGCCCCTTGCGGGCACCCAATCACCCGCCTACACGCTCAGATTGCCCTCAGACCCCCCCTTATCAATTCGCCAGTGCATTAGTTACATCTGTTCTTCCCTGTAATAACCCACTGATCACCTGTCAATCACCCATCAATCACCCCTGGCACTGCCACCCATCAATCACCCCCTGGCACTGCCACCCATCAATCAACCCCTGGCACTGCCACCCATCAATCACCCCCTGTCACTGCCACCCATCAATCAGCCCCTAACCTGCCCCTTGCGGGCAATCTGATCACCCACCCACACCAATAGATCGCCCGCAGATCCGACGTCAGATCACCTCCCAAGTGCATTGTTTACATCTGTTCTCTCCTCCAAACACCCATTAATTACCCATCAATCACCCCCTGTCACTGCTATCCATCAGATTAGACCCCTATCTGCCCCTAGGGCACTCAATCACCCGCCCACACCCTCAGAACGCCCTCAGACCCCAGCCCTGATCACCTCGCCAGTGCATTGCTTGCATCTATTCCCGCCTCTAATCACAACTTGAGACACCCATCAATCACCTCCTGTCACCCCCTAGCACAGCTACCCATCAGATCAGGCCCTAATTTGCCCCGTGTGGGCTCCTGATCACTCGGCCAAACCCTCAGATCCCCCTCAGACCCCCTTCCGATCACCTCCCCAGTGCATTGATTGCATCTATTTTCCTCTAACCACCCCCTGAGACACCCATCAATCACCTCCTGTCACCCCCCTAGCACTCCTATCCATCAGATCAGGCCCAATACAACCTGTCATCTAAAAGGCCACCCTGCTTATGACCGGTTCCACAAAATTCGCCCCCTCATAGACCACCTGTCATCAAAATTTGCAGATGCTTATACCCCTGAACAGTCATTTTGAGACATTTGGTTTCCAGACTACTCACGGTTTTGGGCCCATAAAATGCCAGGGTGGTATAGGAACCCCACAAGTGACCCCATTTTAGAAAAAAGACACCCCAATGTATTCTGTTAGGTGTATGACGAGTTCATAGAAGATTTTATTTTTTGTCACAAGTTAGCGGAAAATGACACTTTGTGAAAAAAAACTATTGAAATCAATTTCCGCTAACTTGTGACAAAAAAGAAAATCTTCTATGAACTCGCCATTAGAGGTGTAGCGAACGGTTCGCCGGCGAACGGTTACAGGCGAACTTTGGGGGTTCGCGTTCGCCTGCACCAGGCGAACTTTTGCGGAAGTTCGATTCGCCCCATAGACTTTAATGGCCGCCGACTTTAACGGTTAATAGCAAAGTCCCCTTACCTAGTAGAAACACCAAAATTGTTGGGAATGTTAAGTGGAATAGTGGGAACAAGAGGAAATTTTTTTTTTCAAAAAGACCTTATACTTTTTGAAAATCAATTTTAAAGTTTCAAAGTAAAATGAGCCGATTCATAAAAAAAAAAGAACCGATTCATTAAAAAGAACCGGATGATTCAAGAACCGTTAGTATAGCAGAGAATGCGTCCTGAGCAGGACGTGAAGCTGCCGGCTCGCTGCTGTCTCTCCCCACCTGCCTGCACCTGTCACCCTCACCTAGCCTGGCACCCAGTGCACCCATGGGTGCCAGGCTAGGTGAGAGTGACAGGTGAGGAGGTGGGGAGAGACAGCAGGAGCCGGCAGCTATGCGTCCAAAAGGAGGCATTCTCTGCTATGTGGGAGGCGTCGGAGATCTTCAATCAACTTAATTGAAGATCGCAACATAAGAGGATACAGTTCGTTGGATCGTTTACCGTGGATATTGGCGTGGGAAAACTTTTTTAAAGGTACAGGTAAGTTTTTATGGTTAATTTAGAATAATAAAATACTTTTCTCGTGGTTGTGTTTTTATTTCATTTAACCCTTTGTGGAAATGGGTAAAGGGTACTTTGTACCCCTATACTCATTTCTCCTGGGAGAGGGGTGGGCATCTGGGGTCCCCTTCTTAAAGGGGACTCCCAGATGCCACCATGAACCCCCCCCCCCCAGGGAGTCGTCGCCATAACCTCCTCCTGGGGCACCGGAGGTGGGAAGAGCCCCTTGTCCATGGATTGGACAAGGGCTCCGGGGGGGGGAGAGGAGGGGAAGGCTTGGCCGCCCTCCCCCCCCCCCCACCGGAGCCCCCCCATACCATGGACCATGCGGGCTGGTATAGCTCAGGGTGCGAAGCCCCAGTCGGCCGGGGCTCCGCATTCTGGCTATCCCAGCCTGCATGGGGGACAAGGGGTTGCAAAAGCTCGGGAGGGGGGACCCCACGTCATTTTTTTTTTCATTTATTTCCCACACTCAGCACATAAAAATATATATACATATATATATATATATATTGTGACAAAGTCGATACCCAGGAGGTAATCGATTTGTCCCAGGTTGTGTTGGATGGGAGGTACATTCCACCTGGGATCAGACGCTACATCCAGTAGCAGCTCCGGAATAAAAAGGTTTTGGCTGTCTGTCACATGGACAGAGGTTAAAAACCTTACTTGGGTCCGGAGCTGACCAGATGCAGAGTGGGCGGGCGCATCTGGTCGCCAGATCCTGGGTGGATCGTTTGCTCTGTGTATGTGGGCTTCTGCTGGAGTCAGGTCACACAGGGTTAACAGAGCAGCTTTGAAAGGCTGGAGTAGGAGGAGAGAGAGAGGGTGTGACCAGCAAGGTCTGACAGTCTGCTGAGAAAGACTTCCCGTTTGATTCCAGGAAGCTGGTTGTGCTCTGGAGAGAAAGTGCAGGCTGCACATGGAGTTTGGTGTGTTCCTGATATGGAAAGCTGAATGTAAGCTGCTGGCCTGGACTGGCATTTTGTTTTCATTTGAACTGTACTTTACAAACTGCCAAAAGACTGCTGTCTAAGAAGCCTGCTGTCCAATAAACTATTGTTTGTTTTGGAAAATACACCTGTCTGTGCTGCTATCTCCCGCTGAGTACTCACCATTTGCAGCTGATCCCTCAAAATTGGTGCTCGGATGCGGGCAACTTAGCATGCCTACAGCGACAGTGTGTTTGGCGCAAGATTTAAAATTTTGAACAGCAGCATGGATGAAATGGTGAAGCAGCTGGTGTTGGCGAATGCGGCCTTGCAACAGGCTAATGCTGAGCAGCGGAAAACGAACACAGCCCTACAACAACATACAGAGGCAGTACAGCAGCAAGCGGTTGCCCTGTGTGAGAGTCTGGCTGCAGCTGCGGAGGCCGATCGCCAGACTGCTGAGGCTGACAGGAAAGCAGTGAGTGAGTTGGTGCAACAACTTGTGGCTCGGAACCAAGAGGGACAGCTTCTGGTACCTGGCAGTGGAGGCACCATCCGCGCAAGCCACTTCTTGCAGAAGCTGACTCCTCATGATGACGTTGAGGCGTTCCTCCATACCTTTGAGAGGACAGCGGAGAGGGAAGCCTGGCCTAAAACGCAATGGGCAGGATTGGTAGCGCCATTCCTGACTGGGGATGCTCAAAAGGCCTACTTCGACCTTGCCCTAGAGGATGCTAAAGACTACGACAAGCTGAAGGAGGAGATCCTGCGTAGACTTGGTGTCACCCCGGCTGTGCGAGCCCAGCGAGTTCACCAGTGGTTCTATTCAGCCGGGTGCTCTCCAAGGTCCCAGATGCACGATCTAATCCACTTGGTAAAGAAGTGGTTGGAACCTGAGAAGTTAACAGCTCCGGAGGTCGTCGAAAGAGTTACCATTGACCGTTTCTTGCGCTCCCTACCGCCGGCTTTGCGAAGGTGGGTGAGTCATGCCGATCCACAGTCAGCTGATGAACTCATTGCGCTGCTGGAACGTTATCTGGCTGCAGAGGACTCTTTGGCTTGGGCCACAGGACAGCGCTCAGCTACCCGGAGACTGGCAGCACCCCAGGGAACTGGTAAGACAAAAGCTGACTTTGTGGGGGGTGTGGTCAGTGAGCCAAGCTCTGCAGGCCGAGGTCGACCAGGCACAATGGTAAGAAGTCGATGCCCGGTACAATGTTGGCAATGTAAAGAGTGGGGGACATATTGCTGCTAACTGTCCTCAGGCAGTTGAACCCATGGAGTGCGATTACACTCGGCGCAGGTCCTTGTTTGCGCGACCTGTGTATATCGCAAGCTGTGACTCTCATTTGGCGGTAGTAAAAATTGCTGGAAAAACTGTCCAGGCTCTCTTAGACTCTGGTAGCTTGGTGACCCTGGTGCATTCCAGTTTAGTGGACCCGGCCTGGCTGGGGAATCGTCGGGTCACAGTACAATGTGTTCATGGGGACTCTAAACAATACCCCACCGCCCTTCTCACCATTGAAACAAACTGTGGACCTGCTACTCAGGAAATAGTGGTGAGCCCGAACTTGGCACATAGTGTCATTCTGGGGAGGGACTTTCCACTGTTCTGGAACTTGTGGGAAGGGGATAACTGTGGAGGCTCAAGAGAGCTGGAATCTAAAAATAATACAGACATTGATGGTAATGAAATGTTTTCTCCCTTGGAGGTGTTTGCTGGGGACTCTGAGTTATCCCCGGAGACCTCTGAGGGCTCGGTCCTACCAGAGCTGGAGGTTTCTCGGGATAACTTTGGGACGGCCCAGCTAAGGGATCCTACGCTGGCAAAAGCGTGGGAAAATGTCAAGGTGTTGAACGGTGAACCCCAAGTGGTCGGGGCTGAAAAAGCATTTCCTCATTTGGCGGTACAATCAGACTTGCTGTACCAGGTTTGTAAAATTCAGGGTGAGGTTGTGGAACAACTCGTAGTGCCTAAGTCGTATCGCACAATGGTCCTAGACCTAGCGCACAAACATGCCCTGGGGGGACATTTGGGTACCGAAAAAACTAGGGACCGAGTCCTACAGCGATTCTTTTGGCCTGGGGTACATGGAGATGTAAAAGCTTACTGTGAATCCTGTCCCGAATGCCAAAGATGTGCTCCAGCTCCCCATTTTCGAAGTCCGCTCGTCCCCTTGCCCATTATCGAAGTGCCCTTCGAAAGGATAGCCATGGACCTAGTGGGGCCATTGGTTCGATCAGCGCGTGGTCACCAATACATTCTGGTGGTAGTGGACTATGCCACTCGCTACCCAGAAGCGGTTCCCCTGAGAAATACGTCGTCTAAAGTGATTGCACGTGAGTTGTTTCACATGTTCACCAGAGTAGGTTTGCCAAAGGAAATTTTGACAGACCAGGGTACCCCATTTATGTCTAAATTGATGAAAGAAGTGTGTAAACTGATGAAGATCGATCAGATTCGTACTTCAGTGTACCACCCTCAAACGGACGGGCTTGTGGAAAGATTCAACAAAACCTTAAAAAATATGTTAAAGAAAGTAGTGGACAAGGACGGCAAAGATTGGGATTGCCTTTTGCCCTACTTAATGTTTGCAATTCGGGAGGTCCCTCAGTCTTCCACAGGTTTTTCGCCGTTTGAGTTGTTGTATGGGCGATGCCCACGGGGAATCCTGGATATAGCCAAAGAAACCTGGGAGCAAGAGGCCACCCCCTACAGAAGTATTGTTGAACATGTGTCTGGTATGCAAGATAGGATTGCAGCAGTGATGCCTTTAGTCAGAGAGCATTTGCAACATGCCCAGGAGGCGCAGTCTCCAAAGGAGGCGAAGTCAGCAAAGGTGCGAGCTTTCAGTCCTGGGGACCGGGTCCTGGTGTTGGTTCCCACGGTTGAAAGCAAGTTTTTGGCTAAGTGGCAAGGACCATATGAGATTATTGAAAAGGTCGGGGAGGTGAATTACCGGGTTTACCAGCCTGGCCGGAGGAAGCCAGAACAGATATACCATGTGAATTTACTGAAACCCTGGAAAGAGAGGGTGGCCCTTGCAGCTTCCCAGGTTACTCAAGAATCCACCAAGGGTGGAATAGAGCTGGTACAGGTGGCTGAGACGCTGTCTGTTTCACAGAAACGGGAGGTCCGAGAGTTCCTCTTACGGAATCGAGAGGTGTTCTCGGAACTTCCAGGTTGTACCCAAGTCATCAGGCATGATGTTGTGACTGAGCCCTATGTACAGGTCCGCCTTAAACCTTATAGAATACCTGAAGCTCGCAGACAGGCCATAGCAGGGGAAGTAGAAAGAATGCTGGAACTGGGGGTTATTGAGGAGTCCAACAGCGAATGGAATAGCCCCATAGTGCTAGTTCCGAAGCCTGACGGATCCATTCGTTTCTGTAAGGACTTCAGAAAATTGAATGAGGTGTCAAAATTTGATGCCTACCCTATGCCAAGGGTAGATGAGTTAGTCGAAAGGCTGGGCCCCGCAAGATATGTCACCACCTTAGATCTGACCCGGGGATATTGGCAGGTGCCCTTAACTGAATCAGCCAAGGAGAAGACAGCCTTCTCGACTCCCCAAGGGCTGTTTCAGTATGTCAGGATGCCGTTTGGGTTGCAAGGGGCCCTAGCCACCTTTCAAAGGATGATGGACAAGATCCTCAGGCCGCATCAGCGGTATGCTGCGGCTTATTTGGACGACGTGGTCGTCTTCAGCACAGATTGGGAAAGCCACCTTCCGAAAGTCCAGGCGGTCCTGGATGCCATTAGAAAGGCGGGGCTGACAGCGAACCCCAAGAAGTGTGCAGTAGGGTTGGAGGAGGCTCGTTACCTGGGGTACACAATTGGGAGAGGTCTGATTAAGCCCCAAGTGCAGAAAGTGGAGGCCATAAGGGGCTGGCCTAGGCCTACCACGAAAAAGCAGGTCAGGACCTTCTTAGGTTTGGTGGGCTATTATAGGAGGTTAATTCCAAATTTTGCCACTTTGGCCACTCCCATTACAAACCTCACAAAAGGGAAAAGTTCCTCCATGGGTCCATGGGGACAGGAGGCTGAAGAAGCCTTTCAAGGTCTTAAGGAGGCATTGTGCAGGGGTCCAGTCTTGGTCACGCCTGATTTTAAAAAAGAGTTTCTGGTACAGACAGGTGCTTCAGCTGTGGGGTTAGGAGCAGTCCTATCCCAAATCGTCAATGGAGAGGAGCACCCAGTTGTGTATCTGAGTTGAAGGCTGACCGCAGCCGAAGAAAGATATAGTATCGTGGATCGGGAGTGTCTGGCCATCAAGTGGGCACTCGAGGCTCTACGGTACTATCTCTTGGGCCGTCGCTTTCGCCTCATTACCGACCATGCTCCTCTCACATGGATGTCTCAAAACAAAGAGAAAAATGCAAGGGTAACGCGCTGGTTTCTGGCATTACAGCCCTTTAATTTTTCTGTGGAGCACAGAGCTGGAAGACTGCATGGCAATGCAGATGCTCCATCAAGGGCATTCTGTCTTGCTGCAGACTGTGTCCGATCCCACGGGATCGAACAGAGGGGGGGAGTATGTGACAAAGTCGATACCCAGGAGGTAATCGATTTGTCCCAGGTTGTGTTGGATGGGAGGTACATTCCACCTGGGATCAGACGCTACATCCAGTAGCAGCTCTGGAATAAAGAGGTTTTGGCTGTCTGTCACATGGACAGAGGTTAAAAACCTTACTTGGGTCCGGAGCTGACCAGATGCAGAGTGGGCGGGCGCATCTGGTCGCCAGATCCTGGGTGGATCGTTTGCTCTGTGTATGTGGGCTTCTGCTGGAGTCAGGTCACACAGGGTTAACAGAGCAGCTTTGAAAGGCTGGAGTAGGAGGAGAGAGAGAGGGTGTGACCAGCAAGGTCTGACAGTCTGCTGAGAAAGACTTCCCGTTTGATTCCAGGAAGCTGGTTGTGCTCTGGAGAGAAAGTGCAGGCTGCACATGAAGTTTGGTGTGTTCCTGATATGGAAAGCTGAATGTAAGCTGCTGGCCTGGACTGGCATTTTGTTTTCATTTGAACTG